>NW_004955448.1:637822-677107 GCF_000276665.1 Chinchilla lanigera
GTTCCCAATGGCAGGAGCAAGAGTGGCCCATTGTATGGCATGTATTCCCAGGGGTTGTTCAAAGTTTGAATGATTCACACACATCCGTGGGTGGGCAACTGCTATCGGTGCATGGTGGGCCAATTGTGTCACTGTTTCTCTGTGTCATGATAGATCCCAATTGAGCAGTGGTGGCCGGCCTAAGGGCCGGCGCACAACAGTGCTCGCCGCCGCATGGCTCCCCATGCGCTGGGGGCCCACCCTCCGGGAGCCAGCAGGCAGGAAGCTAGCCAGCCAGAAGACTGGCGCTCCCCACCCGCAGCTCCCTGTGTGCCGGAAGCCCTCCTTCCGGGGAACGACAAGGCCGGGAGTGAGTCGCAGGTCCGAAGACCGGCGCTCCCCGCCCGAGGCTCCCCGTGCGCTGGGGGCCCACCCTCCGGGAGCCACCAGGCAGGGCCTTTCTGTTTTGAATAAATATGTAAACCTACGAATATTTGTAAACATAATTGCTCAGTCCCACTGAACAGTTCTTACTCTCCTGCCTCTATTCTGCCAAACTCTTCAATGTTGAAACAATAGCTTACACATTTTTTAGAATACATACTGCAGTATTCCTGGATAAAGTGACATGAAACATGGGGGAAATGAATTCTGCTATGTGTTAACATTTGTTAAAGCTGCCTGATGGGTGCATGGGGTTTTACCACACTATCCTGACTTCATGTATATCTGAATTTTCCCATTATAAAAATATTTAACTTTTGCATATCCAGAAGAAAAAAACAAAGGTATTCCATATTCATGTTAAATAAATGAAAATAAAGTGAATTAGTACATTGAAAATGTAGAGTCTGTAAGTTTATTTGAAGAGAAAGTACTGCTACCCTAGTGCATGCTCACAGCCTTTCACCAGTACTGATGTGCTCGTGTAACAGGTGTTAACAAACATCATGTTAGCAAAACAGAGGAAACACACACTGTTGGTGCGTCTCGCCAGACAACACCCTTTCCTCAGCGAGACTGATGATGACTGCCAGTGAGGATACCCTCCATCTGCATCTGTTCAAATATTTGTTATTCTTTTACAATAAACAGCTAGAATATCTGGGCTGTTTTACTTTGAAAATTCACATGGGTGATCAACTAGGTAATAAATTCAAGGGTCCTGTGTATAACATACACAGTATATGTTTAAAGTAGAATTAAAACTCATAATGAAGACACTATTATTTATTGAGTAGTTTAGAGAATCATCATATCTTAAATGAGTAAACCACATATGGCAGCCTTACTTCTATGTCAACAGCAAGTTACAAGTGAGCCATAATTTGAGATAGTATATCTTTACATAAATAATTCACCACTTTATCTTATAGCCAAGCATAAGCCCATTATGAAAAGGATTATCTCACACAACATGAAACTAGTGATTACAATTTATTAAGGCAGCAGCATAAAATGGCAGTAACCATCCACATACCATCTTAAAGATGAAATTTGAAGACATTTAAAAATGCTCCATTGGTGGTTTTTCCACTTTTCCTTTCCTCAACATCATTGAAATTGTAATACTAGTGATACTACAAATATATTATATTTAAGAGTGATGGCTAAAATCAAAAGGAAATGAAAATTTCTTCATGTTGTTATTTGTTATTAGGAGGTATTTATTACTTCTGTCACTTTTGTAATGTAGATTTATGAATTCTTATTTCTGTGAATATGTATTTAAAACTTCATTTCATATTTCCAGGGAAATTTACTATCATATTGTTATATAATATGATAAAACAAAAAAATAAATATTTTGTAACTCACCTCCCATTCAGCATCTAAACACACACCTTTTGATTATACAAATCTATAGTTATTTTTGTAGTCTCCAAAGCCTTTCTAGATTTTTAACCAAAAAGTGTACAAAAGAACTATATGATTGCTATATTAAGGGACCAGAATTGAGCTATGTCATGTGACGGTCAAAACAATATTAAGATAATAATAGAGAAGGTATTATTATTACTATTATTATTATTACTATCACTACTTCTACTTCTACTACTACTCCTATTACTACTACTATTATTATTACTACTACTACTACTATTACTATTTCATAGTTAGGAAAACTAAGACTCAGAGAGGTTAAATGGCTTGGCCAAGACAGCAGAGAAAGAGTAGCAAGACTAAAAACAAATCTATTTCTCTTGGATCCCGGTGCTTTCCCCCCACCTCGCATGCCATTCAGTTTCTAAGATAACTGCAAATAACAATTGATCTTCAATCACATGTTCACCTTTGGAAAACATTTTTCTCTCTGGATCCCCAGCTGCCCGGCACCAGTCCTCTCTCCAGACTCCTAGAATCATGACTCATGGTGGGGAGGGAGGGAGAGGGTGGCAGCTTGGCCATCTGCCACGCAGAAAGACTGGGTTGCTTCCTTTGGGTAGAAGGTTCCCAGGCTCAGCTCTATCAGGTATTCTAAAAACACACAGAAAATAAAATCCACCTCTGAAGCGAGTAGAAAAACATAAACACTAAAGTCAGTGTTTTGTATTTCAAAAGAAAACATTGTTCTAAAGGTAATTAGTTGTTATTTTTAGTAAAAGAAAATAAAATTTCAACTCTGTGTACCAAAACTATAGCCTCATCCACTGGGACACCAATGCAGAAGCCAGCAGAAAGTCTGTAGTTCCTACATGACTAGGTAATGCTTAAACAAATAACTGGTTCCCATCATACAACTCAATGTTTAGCCAAGTCCGAATACTGCTGCCAACATTTTAAAGTCAACACTGATATCTAAAACAAACACAGGCTGACTAACACACACTGGTACTTTAATAAAAATACATTGAGAAATAGCTCCTTTCCAGTAGAAGTTCTTAGAGTCTTTCTTTGGGTGATAGTTGATTATTCAGAAGGATCTTCATTCTCTAAATAGTTTTTATTCATTCATTCAACCATTTTCTTGTTTGTCACTTTATTTTTGAGCACTTACTCTCAAGAATGTGAAGGATCTGAAACTTTAACCTACTTTGAAACGAAGTTAACCTGACAGAGTTTCATAGGAGCTGGCACAAGTCGTGAAATTCTTGGGTTGGAGACAAAGGACTTTATTACATACAGCAGCATTGATAGCCAGTGTCAGCATCTGAGAGGGACTCAGGGAAGGCAGGTTTTTCACATAAGACAGTAAGCATGCTTGTTCTTTGCTCTTAAGAGACACTTTCTCACTCTTCCAAGACAGTTTACTATACAAACATCCTTTTAAAAAGCCTGGAACAAGCTGGGTGTGGTGGCATACACCTGTAATCCCAGCACTCAGGAGGCTGAGGCAGAAGGATCTCCATGAGTTTGAGACCAGCCTGGGTTACATAATTGAGTTCGAGCCCAGCTTATACCAAGACCCTGTCTCAAAAAAAAGTCCGGAACAAAGGCAGTCCATGCCTTATTCATAAGACATATAGAAATGTGGGAAATCTATGAAGAAAAATGTCCTTCACTTATTCTTTACCAGACAGTGTGATTGATGCTAAAGATATACATACAGAGATTAAAAGAAAGAATATAATATCTACTTCTTGATAAGTCTGATAGTGCTAATAAATTCAGCCATGGCATTAATCTCACATATTTTGCCTAGAGAAACTGTGGGAAGTTCAGTTTCTCCAGTATCTTTCCTTGATCCTTATAAAAAAGACAACTGAGGAACAACCCACCAGGAAGAAATCCTGCCCTTCCGTTGCTAACTTGTTTGCTACTGAAATGTTAAAGTGTTAAGTGCCAGCGAAATGGAGCTAACACATTGCAATTGCTTTAGAGTGCAATATTTCCACATTTCCAAAGCATCCAGTCTGTGGCATAATGATCTAAATGACATAAAGGTAAAGGTCACTGGCAAAGGAAGTAGATAACAGTGTATTAAAAAAAGAAGTGAATACTGAGCGAAAAATTATTATGAGTGAAACTTCTCTTAATTGTGCCATTGGCAGGACTTGAAAAGAAATTTTAGAATCAAGCCACACCAAAATTCAGAGCAAAACCAGTAGGTCACACATAAAACATGTTCAAAAATTATTTCAGTCACATGTTCCTAGCATTCAAGGTCATATTTGCTTGATCGTTAGAGTGACATTTTGCTAAGTGCACAAAAAGTGAAACAAACTCTCAGAAGTAATGGGATGAATATACTCTTTACTCCTAACACCTTCATTGATATAGACCTTTATAGTCTCTGAAGCCCTTCTAGATTCATAACCAAAACTCCAGGGGAAAGAAACTACAGGATTGCTGCATTAATCAGCAAATTAATCCATTGCAAATGCCTTTAAAATGTAATCTGAAGGTGAGTTTTTCTGTGGGGACTCAAGGGTTATCATTAGAATGCTTTAGAGAGGTTTTTTAATTTTATTGAAAATATATGGGGGCTGGGGATTTAGCTCAGCAGCAAAAAGCGCCTGCCTGGCAAGCGCAAGGTCGTGAGTTTGGTTCCCGGTACCGGAGAAAAACCAAAAAAAAAAAAAAAAATTGGAATGAGTCTCTGAAGAAAAGACATAAACATTGCATCCAAATCATTTCAACTTCAGTTGATTATTTGTAATGTTGCTTTTCTTCCTATTCTGAGCTAACACCCTTTATTTCTACTTTATTTTCAGCAATAGTAATTTAACTTCCTGGCAGACTTTACCCTAAGACAGAGAAAATTCTGACTTGAATACATGAGTATTCCAGACTCCTTAACAGTTCACTATTTTCCCCTCCAAATTAATTAATTGGCAAGCTGGTTTACTAGTAAGGCTCTCAGAGATTCAGTGAATATAATATGGCCATTTCCACCAGAGTATGATTTCCCCTGAACACCAAGTAAATAATTAGTGGATATTCTGAAAATGCAAAAATACCATCAAGAAATACTATGTCCCTCAGTAGTTTTATCCTGGGGTCCCATAGTTGCACATAAGTATTTTGAATACTCTAATGACTTATCACCTAGCTTATCGTCCTCTGAAATTTTTCACTGTCATAATGATTCTGGCTTTTTCCTTTTACTTTGGCTTTTCCATTAAAAAGTTAAAATTTAAGAGTCTTCTAAAGATCTATCTATAGCCAAGTACACAACAGAATTTCATTTACTGGGGTCCTGTATATGAACTAATATTTGGGCCATCTACAATTTCCAAATTGTTTTCGTATACAGTCCTATCTGTGATTCTTTGATCTGTCGCAGATTCACAGACACAGTATTTTCTCTGAGATAATACCTGACTCTCAGTATCTCTTTGTTCCATATCTGTGCTTTCAGTCCACTGCAAATTAAAAACATTAAAAAAAATTGTCTGAACTTGTGGTGGATTGACAACTGCTGGTCAACTTGTAACACCCAGCTAAACTGAAGCAGTGTGGTGCTGGGTGTGGGCGACCCACCTGGGGAATGTTGCCAACGACATTAAAAGGAGAACTGGAGAGGTCTTGGTGGAGCTGTTAGAAGCTGTTGGGGGCTGTTGGTTCTCCTGAGGAGCTTGTCATTCTGGTTTTCCTGAATGGATGCAGCTGCTCTCATCTTCAGAGGAGCTCAAGACCTTGTTGTTGCTAAGAATGGCTACAGTTCACTTCAGGGGAGCTTTGGTCCTTACTTTGAACATCACTTCCTGGCTCTGGAGGCGAAGATAGTGCACTGTTTATTCTCCTGGAGAAGCTTGTCATGCTGCTTTCCCGATATGGACTTGGCTGTTCTCATCATTGGAGGAGCTTGGAACCTCACTGTGGCTGAGGATGGCTGTGGTACTTTTCGGGAGAGTTCTGGTTCTTAATTTGGCTCCAGTGCAGAGCCCTGCTTGCATAGATCCTTCATCCCACTGGCATAGACTTTCTAACTTCTACAACTGACCTTTGGGCCTTCCCAGCACAGATCCATGAAACAGACCTGCATGAGACATTGTCATGGACTCTTGGCCTCCAGTTGGATTCATGGGGTGGGGCATTGTTAGGGGCTCTAGGTCTTCAGCTCAACTCATGCAGGACAATGCTGTGGGATCCAGGCCCTCAGCTAGATTCTTTTGGTCTTTAGTGTGTGGACAGATTTCCTGAACACTCGTTGTATATGACTCTTTGGGTGACTATTATAAAATACTATAAATTGTGTGTCCTGAATTTTTCCCTTGCAAACCCCTGACTACAACAGTACTAAACATGGATACCTTTTCCTTGTCATTATTCCCTAAGCAACACAATATAGCAAATATTTGCAGATCATTTACAGTGAATTGGGTATTGTAAGTAGTCTAGAGATGACTTAAAGTATATGAGATGATCTGAGAACATTATATGCAAATACTGTACCATTTTATATAAGTGATTTGAAGGGATACTAAAACCAGTGTCCTGTGATCTGAGGGACAGCCATGAAGACACACACACACACACACACACACACACAAACACACATGCAGCTGGTCCCAGACTTAACAGTTAATATTGTTTCAACTTACAATATTCTACCCTTACAATGGTAGAAGGAAATATATTGATATCACAGTTGTTGCCTCTGGGAAGAAACTTGAAGAATGAAAACACGTGAGTGGGAGGGATGTTTATACTCTCCCGTTTACATGGCTTCTTGTGCTCTTCCTATATTTATGTGTATTTTAAAATAAGGAAAATTAACTAAATTTGTCAACTTTGATTTCTTCCTATCCTATCCCATTTCTTCACTAATCTTGAGGCTCACTACCTGACAAACTCCCGTAGCAAAATAAGTTTCAAAAATTTTAAATGGTGAACAACCTAATGGTATCAGTGGGTAAATAAACAGGCAAATCATGGTGCATGTGAGAACTGATACATGTGACATGTACGAACCTTAAAAATATGCCTAGTGAAAGAAATCAGATGCAAAACATCACATATTATATAATTCCCCTTATGGAAAATAGCCACAAGAGATAAATCCACAGGCACAGAAATTCGATTTGTGGCTGCCGGAAGTGGGGGTGGAAGAAGCGGTAGTGAGTCCTTACTGAATATGGATTTCTTTTGGGGATGAGGAAAGTGTTTCAGAACTAGAAACAGATAGCTGTTGCACAAACTTGCGAAATGCTCTAAATTCCATGGAGTGTTCACTTCCAAATTGTTCATTTTATGTTGTATAAATTTCACCCCAATGAAAAATGAATGTTTTTAAATCATAAAATGAATAAGTCAGTGTCCACATTTGATTTAACAATTTAAATTTGGCAAGTTTAGTTAATTTCCTATTTTAAAATACACACAAATATGAGAAAAGAAAACAGAAAGAAAAGAAAGGAGAACAGCTGTGAAGGAGGCAGAAAGAAAAATCTTTTTTCCTCAGTGCTCAAAGAAAGTCATAAAATCATAATGTTTTGGGCTTATATTTTGATATATTAGTATTACCTTGCAATGTAGTAATAGCCAAATATTTTCTAGACTTAAAATACTTGGTCTAACTTTTCGGTCTTTTTTATTCTGTGCAAACAGATTTTGTTCAGAAATGTAAAGTACTATTATATTGTACCTATGCTTAGGTCTGCTTTTTTCACTTAACAACTTTTCATGTGGTTAAATACTCTTCTACAATATGATATTTCTTAGTGTTAGACATGCAGTTATTATTGAGAGGTAAAATCATACCAGCTGTAGAAATGAGAGCCGGGCGTGGTGGCACACACCTGTAATCCCAGCACCTGGGAGGCTGGGGCAGGATTGCCATGAGTTGGAGGCCAGCCTGGACTACACAGTGTGTTCAAGGACAGCCTGGTCTACAGGAAGAGATACTGTTTCAAAAACAAACAAACAAAAAAGCTGTAAAAGTGAGGATGTTTTGTTTGCAAATTGAGCTCCGAGTTTCTTTTGCTGCTAGGTGCACTTTGTTCATATAAAGTTAGCACCATTCTCCCAACTGTGCCACAGCTGAGACGCCGCTCTCCCCCAAAGTCATAGGTGAAGTGTTTGCAAAGTCTTTTTGTTACTAATGGGTAACTGAAAAAAATTTAAAGCATTAAAAATGTTTCTGAAACTATTTGTTTATAATTATGACACTAATTGGAATCAAAATATTTAGCATACTTTAATGACATATTAAAGGTATAGTCTTTTTAAATTTTCAATTGATTTTAACTAATACATCAAACAAAACTTGTACTTTTTTTCTTTTTTGGTTTTTTTGAGACAAAGCCTCTTTCTGTAGTCCTGGCTGGTCTTGAACTCACTATTTAGCCCAGAATGGCTGCAAACTTGTGGCGATCCTCAACCCTTAACCTTCCAAGTGCTGGGATTACAGGTCTGTGCCACCACGCCCATCTAAACAACTGTACACACTAATGATGCATCCATATATTGTATAATGCTTAAGTCAGTTTAAGCATAATTTTGTGCTCAAGCATTTATCATTTCTATATGGTGAACACTTTCAAAGTCCTTTCTCTTAGTCTTGGGGTTATTTTTTTAAATGTCATGATATGAGGAGATACTCATTTTATTTAACAGAAGTTATTACAAGGTTTGAGAAAACTTGTCCAGAAACCAGGACATTAACACGGCAGAAATCCAGAGAGAAAATGGAACATGTTTATCAAATAATGTAAATAAAGTTATCGGTGGTCTGATAGCTTATGAAAACAACAAACTCTTTCATTTAACTAAGCAATTTCAACCATCTGTTCCAAACCCACATTTGCATTCAAAGCCAGGTGTATGAATGTACAAAGCTGAAAAGAATTTTACAGGCTTGAATCCCAGTGTCCCACAGTGTCTGTACCCTCAAGGGCTTGAACCATACTGCTGTCTACAGCACCATCTCAGGAGGTGGGACTTGAGCAGCTCAACCCTGAGGGAGAGTTACAGACTTGGAGAGTCTGGGAAGAACCTCTGTAATGAGAACAGCAGTACATTTGGGGCTAACTTGCCACATGTTTAATAGAAATCATTACAAAATATTTATTTTTAGAAAGCTTGATATTATAATCAACATTTCTATATATATGAAGCATAATTGGAAAATACAATGAATATTTAAATTAAAAATATTTATTGATGTTTTCAATTCTTCTGGAAAAACACCCAGAAGGGGAATACCTGGGTTGAATGGGACCTTTAATGCTAGTTTGTTGAGGAATCTGCACACTGATTTCCACAGTGGTTGCACCAGTCTACAGTCCCACCAATGGTGGAGAAGTCTTTTTCTTTTTCCCACACAGCCCCTCCAGCATTTTTTATTGGTTGATTTCTTGATGGTAGCCATTCTTTTTGGAGTGAGATGAAATCTCAGTGTTGTTTTAATTTGCATCTCTTGAAAGATCAGTGATGTTGAACATTTTTTCATATATTTATTTGCCATTTATATTTCTTCATCTGAGAAGTGTATATCCATCTCAGATGCCCATTTTTTGATTAGGTCTTTGAATTTGAGGGTCTAATTTTTTTCAATTCTTTATATGTTCTAGATAAAAGTCCTTTGTATGGGGGACAATAGGCTGAAATTTTTTCCCACTGTGAGTTGTCTTTACACTCTATTGTGCTTTCCTTTGCTGTGGAAATGCTTTTTAATAACATGAGATCCCAAGTGTTGATTCTTTGAAGTATTTCCCATGCAGTTTGGTTTTTGTTCATGAACTCTCTGCCTATACCTATGTCTTCAGGATTTCTACCTTGGGCCAGGGATATAGCTCAGTAGCATAAGCCCTTGCCTGGCAAGCATGAGGTTGTGAGTTTGATTCCCAGTACCAAAAAAAAAAAAAAAAAGATTTCTACCTATCTCTCTTTCAGTAGATTTAGTGTCTTAATATTTAGATCTTTTATCCATTTTACTTTAGCTTAGTACATTGTGGTACAGATGGGTCTAATTTTAGTCTTCAGCATGTGGAAAGCCAGTTTTTCCAACACCATTTATTAAAGAGGCTATGTTTCTTCCAATGAATATGTTTGACCCTTTTGTCAAAAATAAGGTGGCTGAGTGTGTTTGTAGTTGTGTCTGCATCTTCTATCTGTTCCATTGATCCTCAGGTCTTTTTTTTTGCCAGTATCATGCTGATTATATCACAGTAGCTTTGCAGTATAACTTCAAGTCAGAGATTGTGATGCCTCCTGCCTTGCCTTTGTTGCCCAGGATTGCCTTTGCTATTCTTGGTCTCTTCTGTTTCCAAATAATTTTAGGAATATTTACTCTAGTTCTGTGTGGTATGCTAATACTATTTTGATTGGGATTGCATTAAATCTGTATAATAGTTTTAAGAGTATGGCTATTTTCACTATGTTCATTCTTCTGATCCATGAATAAGGGATATCTTCCCATTTTCTGAAGTCCTCTTTGCTTTCCTTTTTCAAAGTACTGTAATTTTCAATGTATAGGTCTTTTATTTCCTTTGTTAGATTGATTCTTAAGTATTTCATTTTGGGGGATGCTATTGTAAAAGGTGTGATTTCCTTCATTTCTCTCTCACTGAATTTGTTTATGTACAGAATGGTATTGATTTTTGAGTGTTGCCTTTGTATCCAGCTATGCTACTGAATTTGATGATTAAATCTAGCAGTCTTCTGGTGGAATTTTTGGGGTCTTCTATGTAGAGTATCATGTCATCTGTGAATAATGATAATTTCATTTCTTCCTTTCTTATTTCTTATTCCTTTTACTTCTCTCTCTTATCTAATTGCTCTGGTTAGTACTTACAGAACTATATTGACTAGGAGTGGTGACAGTGGACATCCTTATCTTGTTCCTGAGTTTAGAGTGAAAGCTTTCAGTTTTTGTGCATTTAGTATGATATTAGTGAGGTACAGACCATGTATTTCAATTTTGTGTAGGGTTTTTATCATGAATGAGTGTGGGACTTTGTCAAAAGCTTTTTCTGCACTTATTGAGATGATTATGTGATTTTTGTCTTTGGCTCTATTGATATGGTATATTACATTGATTTGCATATATTGAACTGTCCCTGCATTCCTAGGATGAATCCCACTTGGTCATGGTATATCATCTTCTTGATGATTTGCTGCATTGTTTGCTAGCATTTTATTGAGGATTTTTGTATCTATGTTCATTAGGGAGATTGGCCTATAGTTCTCTTCTATGGTTGGGTCTTTCTCTAGTTTTGTTATCAAGGTAATATTTGCCTCCAGGAATGAGTTAGGCAGAATTGCTTCCCTTTCATTTTCATTAAAGAGTTTGAGGAGTATTGGCATCAAATCTTCTCTAAATTTCTTGTAAAATTCAGCAGTGAATCCATCAGGACCTGGGCTTTCCTTTGTTGGTAAGTTTTTAACTACATTTTCAATTTCATTGACTTATATTGGATTATTGAGAATTTTTATATCTTCTTGATTCAGTTTTGGTAATTCGTAAGTATCTAGGAATCTGTGCATTTCTTCTGTTTTCCATCCTATGAGAGTAAAGATTTTTGAAGTAGGTATTGATGATCTTCAGAATTTCCACAGGATCTGTAATGATTTCATCCTTTTCATTTCTCATTCAGTGAATGAGTGTCTTTTTTCTTTTTAAAATAAGGTTGGCTAAGGGCTTATCAATTTTATTTATTCTTTCAAAGAACCAACTCTTCATTAATTCTTTGTATTGTTTTCTTAGTCTCAATTGCGCTAATTTCTGCTCTGATCTTTATAATTTTCTCCCTTCTTTGGGCTTTGGGCTTGACTTGCTCTTCTTTTTCTAGAATTTGAGGTGCAATATTAGGTTGTTTATTGTGCTCATTCTGTTTTCCTGATGTGAGAATTCACGATTACAAATTTCCCTCTTAGAATTGTTTTCATTGTGTCCCACCATTTCCAGTCCGTTGTATCTACATTTTTATTCAATTGTAGACATTGTTTAATATTTTCTTTAACTTCATCTGTGACTCACTGGTTGTTCAGGAGAGTAAATTTCTATGTGTTTATGGAGTTTTTGCAGTTTCTTTTGCCATTAATTTCCAATTTCATTGCACTAGAGTCAGATTACGGGAATTTCAACTTTTTTGCATTTATGTAAGCATGTTCCATAGGCTAGTATATAGTCTATTTTAAAGAACATCCCATGTGCAGCTGAGAAGAATGTGTATTCTGATGTCTTTGGGTGAAACATGCTGTAAACATCTACTTAGTCCATTTTTTTCACAGGTTTGGCTCAGTTTTGATATTTTTTTGCTGATTTTTTGTTCAGTTGATGTATCTATTTGTGACAGTGGTCTGTTAAGGTCCCCTATTAGAATTCTATCATTGCTTATTGTTGTGGTTGATACACTATGTCAACTAGAGGCTTGGCTAAGTGACTCAGCAGTTCTACATCCTTGGGTGAAAAGGACACGCCCTTTCCACTCTGGGATGTTGTTCATTGCGTCAACTTGAGAAGTTCAGAAGGTTAGCTGAGTGACTGAGCAGGGGACAGGTCCTCATTTTGTATCATCCTGAGCCTGTGCAGGATGAGGGAATAGAGATTATGGGAGTGCTACATGCCTCCTGGGTGGGGGCAGTCTGCTTACAGTATAAGGGACAAAATGAGGCGTGTCCTCCCGGCTTTTTGTTCTTGTGGCTTTTGCTATCCTTTGCTGCCTGAAAGTGTTGGCCCTGTGCCCTGCCACCCTGCCTTAGAGCCAACTAATTATAGACTAAAACTTCCACAAACTGTAAGCTAAATAAACCTTTCCTTTCTTAATTTTGTGCATTAGATATTTTGTCTCAGCAGCAACAACAACAACAAAAATAACCAAGACACTCATTTGATTTTTCATGCGTGTATATTAATATTTGTCTTATATAGTTGGGTGCACCCATATTTGGTGCATACATATTTATGACTGTTACTTTCTCCCATGGAAGTTTTCCTCTAACAATATAGTGACCTTTATCTCTTTTGGTTTGAAGTTCACATTGTCTGCAAATAGAATAGCTACCCCTGCTTTTTTCTGGGTTCCTGTTACATGGAGTATTGTTTTACATCCTTTGACTTTTAGTCTACTTCTTTCTGAGTTAAACTTGTTAAGTCAAAATACAGCATATTGTTGGATCTTGGTTCTTGATCTACTTTGCCAGTCTCTTTCTTTTGACTGGTGAATTGAGGCCATTTACATTGATGGTTATAACTGATATCTATTGTTTTATCTTTCTCATGTTATTTTCCTGCTGTTGGTTCCCTGCTTTTCCCCTCTGTTTAATTGCTTGCCTTGCTTGGTGGTTTCTTTTTGTTGTTGTTCTTGGAATTTAGGTCATTTTTATCTGTGTCTAAAATATTTTTCAGTACCATTTCTAGTGTTGGTTTTGTAGTCATGAATTTCTTCAGTTATTCTTTGTCATGGCAGTATTTTATTTCTCCATTAATTTTGAAAGGTAATTTTTCAGGGTATGTCAATCTGGGTTGAAAGTTGTTTTATTTCAGGACTTGAAATACTTCACTCCAAGCTCTTCTTGCCTTGAGGGTTTGTGTTGAGAAGTCTACCATAATTTCCTACCACTTTGTTTGTAACTCTGTATTGTCTGTACTGTTCTTTTGCTATTTTGTAAAAGGTTGTCTGTCAATGTTTTCCTCCTTTTATTTTTAAAATAAAAAAAAAAAAGAGACGTCTACCATGATTCTGATGGGCTTTCCTTTATAGGTGATCTTTCTTTTTCCCTAACAGCTTTTAATATTCTGTTCTCGTCCTGAATTTCTGGGAGCATGATTATTATATGTCTGGATATAGATTTATTTTGGTTATGGCTAATTGGAGTTCTATATGCCTCATTTATGTCATGTTCTTTTCTCACACTTGGGAAATTTTCTACTATTACTTCTGCAAATAGTTTTTTTTATCTCATTTGTGTTGACTCCTGCTTTTTCATTGACACCAGTCAGTGTTATATTATTTTTCTTTGCATCATCTTGCAGCTATTGAATTATTTCCTGATTCTTTGTTATTGTTAAGAGATCTTTCCTTTCATGATCAGTAGCTGTGACCCTGTCTTCAAGGTCTGAAAGTCTATCCTCAGTTTTGTTCTATTGGTTTTGCCAGCTTTCAGTGGAATTTTTAGTTTTCTGAACATCTATTTGAATCCATTTTATGCATTCTATTTCTTTCCTGTATTGATTATTCATGGTTTCCATCATTTTCTTATCATCATTTTTAAACTATCTCTACTCTGATTTGCTGAGCAATTTCTTTATGAATATTGACATTTCTTTTTTTACATCAGAAATTATTTCTGATCAGATTTTCTCTATAGCCTGATAGATTTTTCATGGATTTTTTTCTTTACTTCAGTTGCTATCATTTTAGAAATGCCAGGTGTGTGTCTTCCATTTTCATCTTGTTGTCTCTTGGACTTGTTCAAGGTGGGCTGGAGGTCTGAGGTTCAATTTGCTTCTGTGTCTTGCAATTTTCTCTTTCAAAGTTCTTCTTTTGTTTTCTGTGTTGATCTTTGTAAGTGTTCACATTTGGTAGCTTTATCCCTAGTAGCAAAGCCTCTCCATTTAAGGTTTGTTCTTCAGGAATGTCATCTGTGTGTAAGAGGTTCTTGGTTTGTGAAAAAGGTTTTCTTTTATGAAGTTTTGCCTTATGTATATGAATATGTTACTACAGTAGTACTTTTGGAAAAAATTTTACCTTTGGAAATAGCTTTTGGATAAAACTACCTTAGAAGTTCAATAACAATAAAATAAAATTGTCATTCAATAGATATTTTTAAATGATATAATATAGTTCTAATTATTTTCACAATTCCTTTTATTCTTAAAATTGTCCTGGTCTCTGTGAGAAATTCTGCAGTCCCCTTGTTGAGCCTTGTCTCAAATCCTCACACCCCCTTCTCTTAAATGACCATATGTGAGGCACAGTGATTGAAGGCTCTGGGTGGCTGGACCAGTTGGGAACCCCTCTGAAGGAGTTATGCCTCAGGAACACAAATACACAGTTCTCCTCTTCATGAGGACTTCTGCACTTAAAAAAATTAAAAAAGAAAACATCTCCTAATAAAGTTTCCTTTGGTGCATGGTTCTGTCACGAGAAGAGTTTCAAAAATACTCATCTCAACCTCCCCACAGCTTGATTTTCTGGCCATAGTGTTGGTCCAGCATCCTGTCTGCCTCATCAACTAAAGAGCAGATGCAGGACAAGTGCACTGTTCCTGTCATGGATGTTGTGTGGCAGGTAAAAAGAACAGGAGGAGGTGTGCTGATGCAAAACAGCCAGAAACAACCAAGTTATATCATGTACAGATAGAAATTCTCTATGATGAATGTGATCATTATATATATCTAAAATGTACCAGTAAACTTAATTAACTTAAAAAGAAAGTAAAACAGACAAGTCTGATAAGAACCCTGCTTGGAAAATTTTGGCAAAAAATGTTTTGAAAGAGTGAGCTTTGTGAGCTAGAGATAAAAAAAAAATCATGGGAACTTGTTATGATTCTTGCTAACAGTTTTTAAGTTACCTTTGAAAATGATTAAGGAATGTAGGAGGAAATTCATAATTTTCTTCATAAGCCATTTGATTTCAAAATTCTTGCTCCACAAATGGCATATGTGGAGCATATTCTAATGTTTTCTTAATTACAAAAAGTCATAAAGTCCTCTTTCACTGAGTGGAATGGTATGTCCTGCACCACCCTGAAATAGCAAAGGTCAAAGGTTTTACGTACTTTTCATTTCGCACAGTTCCTGTCTCTCAGAAGTACAAACTCTGGGCTAGAAGTGTTATGATTTCAATCAAGAAAAAAAAATCAAACACTTTAGCTAAAGCTAAATAAGAATGTTGGTTAAAATTTGTCATTGAACAGGGGGGGATGCAATGATATTATGCAAAGACAGAGCAATACTATGGAGAAGGTCTTTTGCATCTGCCAGCATTAGGTTCCAACATCACTGAACACCCTAAGCTTATGAAATGGGAGTAATAAGTCCTATCTAATGAGGTTGTAGTGAAGGCAAAAGAAGAAAATGTAGGTAAAAATCTCCTTAGCCCTAGCATATTCATTTGTTTCTCCCCTCATTTCCTTAGAAACACTTGACTTGTTCACTCATTTGCTAGGCATTTATTAAGGACTTAATGCTACAACAATGAATGAGATATGAGCTGCCTCGCCCTCCATGACGTGGCAATGGCAGTTCTCTGACTGGGGACCTTCCTAGAGGAAGGGCACCTGTTCCAAGAAAGCTGGGAGCTGGAGGAGGACAGGGACTGGTGTAGCCAGGAAAGGATGACTGTTGGTCATGTACTTCAGGCAAAGCACACAGCATATGCAGATGCCTGGGTTAAGAGTCCCAGCACACGTAAGCTCACCATGGCCAGACACAGAGAATCCAAGACGAGGCAGGACAGGTGATGACACTGTAGATCACTGTAGCTCTGATCTTCAAAACAACCCAAAGAGATGGTCAAGGCAGGAATAGTCACCCTTATGTTAAAGACGAGCAAACAAATTACATGCCTGCTCCCAACTTAAAAGCTAATTAATGATGAGATCTTGTGACCACTCTTTATCTGCTATCTACCTAAGTCATTATTAAACTAGTATTTCCTTAATTCCAAGCTAAGTGATAAAAGTATGAAGACCAATCCATGTTTTAAAACATTATTTTTGTAGCCCTCAGAGCACAAGTCACATAGTGAGTAAATGTGTGCTGATGTTCACATGAACTGATTCACTTTCTGTAACTTAGAAAGGAGACAACAAACCACAACAAGAGCAGATATATGGATACTAAAATACATGGGGTATAATTAAGTTCTATTTGAAACCAGTACCATGTCTCTATATTAAATTTTAACAATAGGGGGCTGGGGATTTAGCTCAGTGGCACAGCACCTGCCTGGCAAGCGCAAGGTCATGAGTTCGATTCCCAGTACCGGAAAAAACCAAAAAAATAATAAATAAATGAATAAATTTTAGCAATAGGTAAGTATATGATGCTACATCCATACAGTTATATTGTGAACCCATGGTGCCAATATAGATAGAATTTTATATTAAGGGGAGGTAGCAATATGTAAAATAGTGTCTTTTAGCATTTTAATAGTATCATTTCTACTTAAAATGATGTAGTATGGGGAGAACAACTGACATACTTGCTCATGTAGACTCCCTCTTGTATTAGAAAACTCAAATTGATAATAGAAGTTGCCCCAGGAGAGAAAAACTGTATGGGTAATGAATACTGGTGAGAAGGAAATTTTTACCATCTACCTTTTCAAACCATTTTATTGCACTATCTATTTTTAGGTTACAGTACATTTAAAACATATTCTACATTTTGCATCAACAGTACTAATTTCACTGCCTTGTTTTTCCTTAGTGGTTTTGGTTTCTTATGAGGTATAGACAGAAAATGATTCTGTAGATATTAAGAATCCTTACAGTTTTCTGGTTTTGTTTTGTTTTTTGTTTTACATAAGGCTTAATTTCAAAGGTCCAATAACCTTTTCTAGGCAGTGCCGTGCTGGTAAATGTTTAACATCTATCTCTCTAAGTAGTTTCACTATGAATCCCAGTTAATATTTTTATTTGTGTTAACAAGTAAGGTGAAAATAAAACAATAAAAATATATATTAAAACAACTTATTTATCAGTGAGGAGAAATTTCTTTGCTGAATTGTGTAACAGTTTTCAGAAACCGCAAGAATGTGTTCTCAAATCTTGTACTATTCACAGTGTCACAGCTCCAGACATGTTTAAATATTCAAGGTGAATTGTTACAATTTTTTCCATCATATTCGTAAAACAATGAAATAACAATACTTTGAACTTTGATTTATAGAGTTTTCCAGTTTGCAATGGTATTAATACTCCTGCCAAGGCTGACTTCAGGCTACCAGCATGGCATCATTGGATGCAGAATTGGGAAGAAATACGGAGCATCAACTACACTGCTTATAGTATTTCTACCACACAGGTACAAAAGACTGGATAGTAGTAAAATGTAGTCTCATAGTTAGAAATCAAGGAATCTTTAGTATTTTTTCTATGTTAACTGATATTTATTTATTTATTTATTTTAAAGAGAATAGTAAAAAAAAGAATAATAGCAAAATACCAACACCACAGGCATAAACAAAATAAAGCAAGAACATTAAAAATGATACATGGTTTCAAAACACAATGATAGGAATTAACAGTGGTTGTTATATTACATATTGTTATCTTCAGCAAAGTTGCTCAGACTACCAGATGTAAGAATGGAAGATTAATCCAACCATTAAAGACAATAAGAAAATAATAATTTTTTTAAAAAGCATTGGAGACAATACAGAGTTTCTCTAGATAAGATGGTAGGAATTCACCAATGGTTGTTATAGTGTATATTGTTGTCTTCAAATCAGTTGCTCAGATTACCAGATATAAGTAAGCAAAATTGGTCAAAATATAAAAAAATTTAAACATTAACTATTCCTTTCAATAAACCACCAGACATCAGCAGTACAGTTGTCCCAGCTCTCCATATATATATTGCCTTCCTTCTTTCTTTCTTTCTTTTTCTTCTTTCCCTCATCCCAGTTGTTCCTTCCTTTGAGCAATTTCTTTCCCTTAAAAATATGGAACACGTCGCGAATTTGCATGTCATCCTTGCGCAGGGGCCATGCTAATCTTCTCTGCGTTGTCCCAATTTTAGTACATATGAGGTCGAAGTGAGCACAATCTTTAGTATTTTTAACTTCCTTTTAATATCATACATTGCAATGAAAGTTTGTAACATTTAATTTGTGTAACAACTGTGTTTAACTTCTAAAAAGTTAACAGTGATAGCTTATAAGCCTGGAAGAGTCTGCTCCAGCGTACCTCTGCCCCTGTGGGAAGAGAAGGCCACCTTCTTTGGTAAAGCATCCCCCAACTGTTTTCCTATGATAGAAGCATATTAGGAATTAATTTCAATGAAAGGGCGTAAGCAATTAGCTGACAAAGAAGGAGCTGCTGACTATACCCTAAATAAAGAGGAATGTCTAATTCTCATTAACACCAGTCGGGAGAGAGAGAAATGGGGAAACGGACGCTCATGTTCCTTTCAGCTCAAATATTCCAGTAATTTAAGGTTCTATATTCCAAATTCTGTCATGACTTTCATAAGATGGTTGTGAGGAAATAATATAACATTGGTGGTTCATCAGAAACAACCTAATGTCCACGAGCAGGTGACTGAATAAGCAGAGTTTGGTTTACCATGCAGTGGACTGCTGCTCAGCCACAAGGAATTTGGTCTTGATGTACAGTACCCCACTCAGATAAATACCCCAAATCATGATGCTATGTAAAGCCAGGCAAAAAATGTATAAGCTATGTGACTCAGTTTATAAAATTCTACAAAATATAAACTAATGTATGATAACAGAAAGTCAATGGTGATTGAGAGGAGGGAAAAAAGGAAGGTTTATAAGAGACATAAAAACTATTGCGGGTAATAAAATGTTTGTTTATCTTTGTTGTGGTCATGTTCCATAGTGCACATGTGTGCCAAATTCATCTAATTGTGCATTAAGTACCTGGGTTTGTTGTATGTCAATTGTACTTTTTACTCTACGGTTATAAGTTCATAATTAGTCTCATCATTCAAGAAGTTACTAACAGTTGTGAATTTTCCTTACCATTGATTCTTCACTATGAAGAAAATGCAGTTTGTGCCCTTATCATATCCCGTGAGATCAACTTACATAGCAGAGAATCACAAGCTGGCATTTTGTAAACACTCCAGTGCTTACAAGGACTTGTAATTTAAATTCATGGTTACCAAACTCTGCAAACCCCTCACTCTTCATAGTGCTGCCCACCTTTTACACAAACTTAGAAGCTTTGCATCTGCTATTTACCAAAATCATACACCTAGTTTCTTGGAAGAGAAATTCAAGAGATAAATATATGTTTTTATGATTTTGAAGTGACTTATTCACGCGGTATATATTTGAAAATACAAATGGGTATATGATGAAAAGCCATTTTCTGGCCATTCCCTAATGGTAACCAATGTTAACAGCTTTAATGCTATCTTTCCAGCTACACATAGGACTGGTATATGTATATGCATATTCCTCCCACACACACACCTTTTAAGCCCAGCCACCTGTGCTGTAACCAGCCTACCAGGTGACTCTGACGCACTGTGAAGTTTGAGAACCACTGCCTCTTATGGACTGAACTGTATTCCCCTAATATTCAGAAGCTGAACCCCTAACTGTCACTGTGACAGTATCTAGAGAGCTAGGGCCATCAGAGAGGGGGTTAAGGTTAAATGAGGTCATAAGAGTAGGGCCCTAATCAATGGGCTTAATATCCTTAGGAAGAAAACAGGGAACTGAAGATAAGTCCCTTTGCATATGCACACAAAGGAAAGTCCACATGAGGACACACCAAAGAGTTAGCATCTACCAGCCAGAAAAAATAGGCCTCAGCAGAAAGCCTATTGGCACCTTGATCTTGGACTTCTAACAAGCAGAACTTCTAATATGCTGTAAAAAATGGGATATTCTATAATTCTTTTTGTCTTTTTGAGACAGGGTCTCTCTAAGCAGTTCAGGCTCACTTTGTAGCCCAGGCTGGCCTCAAATTTGCAATAATCCTCCTGCCTCAGCCTCCTGAGTGCTAGGTTATAGTCATGTACCACCATGCCTGGTGGTATTCTGTAATGGTGACCCATGCCAACTAATACGCTGACCTTGCATAATCTTATCTTGTTGAGTATTGCCAGTAACAAAAAGTGGATGTCTTTGTCAAAATTCCTAAGAAATTGCAAAGCCTGGCTCTGATCTGAAAATGGGGACGAAGGGAGACAGGGCAAACAAAAGAAAAAGTCCCACGTGACATTTCCATTGGCCATCTCACTTCACTCACTATTCATTTACTATTTTTAACTACAAAACAGCTAAGTTCACAATATATACAATTTGTAACATCCCACTACCCACAGATAACCATTTAACATATTGATGTATCGCTGAAAGTAATGGGACCTTAACATTTTATATGCATAAATATATCTTTTCCTTTGCTCAGTAGGGATCCTGCTGCACGTCCTTATTGTTCTTATTTCTTATTTTTCTTCGCTGTACAGTATATGTAAAGCATGTTCCCAGTGAGAGAAGGGGAAGCAGATCCACTGTGGCTGGAGAAGCGGGGAAATCTCAAAGCCACCAGCCTGTCTCGTAGAGTAGCCTGGGATGAGGGCGGATCTGCAGTTGTCCAGATAGACAGCAGCACTGAGCAAGCTGTTCAGAGCTGGGGACGGCTGCACACGTGGAAGTCAGGGGGCTTGGCCTGATACTCACGATCTGTTCTAATTTTTAGGACCTCTGACCATGAGGTCCACGGTCCAGACATTGTGCCCAGTTTCAGGGAAGGAGAGCGGCAAAAGCCAGGGAGGAGTGTCGGTCCCAGGGAGGAGGGACAAGGGTTTATTTAGTTCTTCTTTATTAGTATAAAGGAAGGAAAGGGTGAGAGAAGCCCCATCTCTACAGATTGCATGAGAACTAAGGAAATAGAGCACCGAAAAAAATGACTCAGTGATACTCGTTAAAG
This sequence comes from Chinchilla lanigera, assembly GCF_000276665.1. Lineage (NCBI taxonomy): Eukaryota > Metazoa > Chordata > Mammalia > Rodentia > Chinchillidae > Chinchilla > Chinchilla lanigera. The sequence goes on from NW_004955448.1 coordinate 659,276, forward strand.
CGCGGTGAAGCGGGCTTATTCAGAACCAGCACAGATACGGGGACCGGTGCAGCGGGTCCTGCTGTGGAGGACAGAGGCTGGGCTCAACTCCAAATGCAGCATGGCCAAGCAGGAATTTCTAGCCAGAAGAAGGAGAAAATACCTTCACTGCAAAAACATCATTTCATAACGTGGACATCCTCAAGTGCTGAGGCTCAAGGAGGCACTTACATGAGGAGGGTGAAAAAATAAATAAGAGAGGAAGAGAAACTCCTTGACGACCCCTTGCAAGTCCCCCCCGTAGCACACTCACCCCTCTGTTAGTTAGGGCTAGCTCTAGTTAAGTCTGGGGTAGAAGTGCTGAAAGTATGAGTGAAGGCAGTATGGTAGACATGGAGAAGATGATGTAGCCCTAAGGAATGATCTGAAAATAAAATTGGTGACTTGTGGGGAGGAAAAAGAGCAGTATGAGGAAAACTGCCTCTGCCAAGAATCACCTGCAGCGCTTGTCACACTACAGAATTCCCAGGTCTTTCCGTGGAGATTTTGATTTAATAGATTGGAGGCCGTGCCTAGGAATCTGTGTGTCGTTCTCCCTGTGGGAAGAATGGCCTCTGGGTCATTGTCTTCAGTCACTGGGTGGAAGTAGCATAATCAATTGACTTCAGTTTTAGATATGTTGTGTCTGAAATGCCTTTGGACCATAAAAATAATAGTGATTAAGTCCATTGAGTATTTACTCTATACCAGTGTTTTAAATGCACTATTTAATCTATACACCATTCACATGAGAGAATCATTATTATTATAATATAACTTTGTAAGAGAGAAAACAGATTGGCAGAGACTTGAACTCATTTCCCATTAATTACATGGCTAGTAAAAGACAGGTTTGGATTTAACCTTAGTCATACCTTACTCCAAAGTCCTTGCTCTTTCCAGCCATGCTTTGCTAACTGTTCCAAGGACACACCCTTAGTTAGCAGCACCTGAGTCACATTTCAGGTCAGGGCTGGAGATAAAGATTTGGAGGTGAAAATATGTTTCAGATTGCCAAGGAGAGACTGCAGGGGAGAGAGTATTGGGTCAAAGATGGAGCTGTGTCCTGCTTAAAAAGATGAGCACAGGATAAAAAAGGTTTTGCAGGTTGGAGAGATTCAAGGAAAGTCGGGAACAAGTGCTTTGTAAGTTAAGCAAGTCGAATTTCCAGAAAAAGATAAATTTAAACCCAGCAGAGAGCTCCAGTGAAATAAATTTCCATTGACTTTGGCAACAGAGTACAATTCTTGACCTTGCTCAGGAAAGGGTGAGAGAAGAAGCCCCATCTCTACAGACTGCATGAGAACTAAGGAAATAGAGCACCGAAAAAAATGACTCAGTGATACTCGTTAAAGCGCGGTGAAGCGGGCTTATTCAGAACCAGCACAGATACGGGGACCGGTGCAGTGGGTCCTGCTGTGGAGGACAGAGGCTGGGCTCAACTCCAAATGCAGCATGGCCAAGCAGGAATTTCTAGCCAGAAGAAGGAGAAAATACCTTCACTGCAAAAACATCATTTCATAACGTGGTATTTTTCACTTAATTGTATACATTTTATCATGTCATTAAGTATTATTTTAGTACCTAGTGCTTTTTTATGTAAGTGCTACATTTTTAGGGCTAAAAACCATATTTTGGAATTACTTTCTAGAAAAGCCATTTCTTCTCCATCAGAGATAACTCAGTCCTACCTTTCCACAGTCTTACTAACTGCAGTGTCTTCATTTTTTTTGATCATTGCCAATTTGACAGGGAAAATAGGATGTAGAGTTGTATATTTTAATTTGCATTTTTTAATATCTTCAAGATTAGCCATTTTATGAGTTCATTATTTATACATACTCCTGCTTTGATATGTTCACATCATTTTCCCTTTTATAATAATCATACTTTTATTAATTTGAAATAATTTTTAATAACAAAGACATTAATATTTACTACCATCTTGATCATAGGTTTTAAACAAAAATTTTTTCTAGGCATACCCAGAGACTCTGAACATCATAGTAGAGCTACTGTAAATGAGGAATAGCAACATTTGCAAGTATTTGTGTATGTTCTTTGTGTACTGTGTTTAAATGCCATCACCCTCATTAAAATTATTATCAGGACTTCAACATTCACTTCAGGCATTCTGTTCTTTATTTTTTACTTAAGTTAAAGATTTCTCACTGGTAGAATGGCATACATTTTCACTAATGTAAAAGTTGGGTTTTCTTGTGGAATAACCACTGCTGAGAAATGAGCAGCAGATGAGTTGTAGTGCTTTTCTGCAATGGGAAAGAAATGGGTATAATTTTTCTAGAGAGCAAACGGAACTAAGAATGTAATGAATTCACATGAAAGGAAGAGCAGTACTCATGGTATTTAGTACAGCTATGCACTTTGGAGTCACAAGCCACTTCCTACTCACTTAATAGCTGACAACGCTCCCATGGGATACTTTTCCTCGGAGTTTCAGTTTCTTCCTCTGTAAAATGGGAACACTCAGCCTTGCAGGGTTTTTGAGAGAGTTAAATGAAAGGATGCAAACAAAGTGTTTAGTTCCAAGCATGACACTTGGCAAATACCTCAGAAGAGCCGCCACCGTTGGGTTGATTTGATGTAATTCCGTTGCTGTTTTCAATGTGGTTCTGCTTTGCAAGCATCTTTCTAAAATCCATCTGACCATATGCTCGCTTCGGCAGCACATTTACTGAAATTCGTGCAGCCACCTGCCCTCTTACATTCTGTGCTGTATAGACTTAATTTTGATCCTTGTATGGATAAAAAATAGTACAAAGAAAATCTAACTATTATTTTCTGATCATCCCGGTGACTGTTTTTCCGATAAGGAACTTGGAAAAAGAAACTACCCAGTTACCATCAAAAACCAATATTGCTATGATAAAATAATTAATGCTTGCATGAAGAACTTAAAAATACCCAAACTTCTGGAGGAACTCAGATGTGGAATAAGTATGGGAAAGTTAATATAAAATAAGACAGTTACTTCTGAAGAAAGAGAAGAACAAAACCATGGCTGAGGGATGGAGGAGCACTTGCTCCCCGTGGAAACCAACATCAGACATCTCATGGCGCATTACGGCCACTTAAAATACAGAACATAGAACAAAATTAGTAGTTTGATTTAAATTTTTTTAACAAATCAAAATGGTACTAATTGGAAATTTTTTTAAAAGGGAGGGGATGAAGGGATGACTGGAGGGATGAGGAGGAGAAGGGAAAGACGATAAAAAAAGGAATTAAGATCTATTACGTACATGCACCAATTTCCCATAAAGAACATTATGTACTATAAACATGTACTAATAAAAAATACAAAAAACCCACAATATATATTCTCCCCCCCTGACAACTTTGAAATTTCCAAACAAAGAAAGTTACTTCCTGGTTACCTCACTTTCAGAATCTAGAAAATGGAAATAGGAGGCCAAATCTGAATCTTTTCTGAAGAAATGAGTTGATTCTAAATTATACTTCAGTCTCATCCTACAAATGTTGATTTATTCTCACTCTTCAGTTCACTCTTATATCACCTTAATGGTCTCATTTCAGAGGCCTCATCTGGCCATTCTGAGCAGTTCCTTGACATCATTTGTCAAAACACCTTGCTTGATGTCAGTGCTTAATACCTTCTTAATCAATTACTTGTGTGATACCCAGGCACTGTCTCCTTTCCTAGAATGGAGCTTCCATGCTGGCAGGGTACCTGCTTGAGCATCATAACCTGAGCTGGAGACAGTCAGGTGCTCAGTACCTCTACTCCATGCACACTTGTTGAATGAGCTGTCTTCAAAGAAAAGATAACAGATCACATACATGATCTCCATATGACTGTTATAGCTTAGATCTAGAATGTCCCCCTCAAAGTCTCACGTGTTCAAAGGTGGAGATTTTGGAAGGTGATTGGATCATTGGAGTACCGTATGTATCAGTGGATTAAACCACAGATGAGCCCACAGCTGAATGTGCCTTTAGGGTTAGGTCTGGGCCTGGTTGGAAGAAGCAGGTCACTACGGGAATGATTTTGGAAGGATATCCTCTTCTCTTCTTTCTCTTCTCTTCTCTTCTCTTCTCTTCTCTTCTCTTCTATTCTATTCTATTCTATTCTATTCTATTCTATTCTCTTCTCCTCCCTTCTGTCTTCTCTCCTCCTCCTCCTTCTTCCTCTCTTTCTCTCCCTCCCTCCGCACGTCCTTCCTGGTCACCATGACTTGAGCAGCTCTCCTCCACTATGCCCCTCCCCCACTATGCCCCTCTGCCAAGCTATTTCTCCCTTGGAGCCAGACAACCACGAACTGGACTCCTGAACTGTGGGCCAAAACACACCTCTCCTCCTTTAAATTGCAGATGTAGGATGTTATGTCCAGTGACTAAGACATTGACTTTATTTTTTTTTCCACATTAGAACCTCTTTGTATCTGGTGGAGACACACACTTGAAATTTCTACAGACATGTTCAACTCAGCCTTCACTTAGTCTCTGTTGACTCTTTCTCTGAGACCCAGGGAGATGAATAGAATCCTGGGGAATAATGTGTCTACATCTTCTCTCCTTACTCTCTACTAGAATGTGCCCAGAAAATCAGTAAACCCATAGCTAAACTAAGGTACCTTTATGGCTCCAGTGTTCAACAAAGATAAAGCTAAAGATAGTAAAAAATAATAACAAGAACCAAAACACAAACCAACTCTACCCCCCTCCCCCGTTATTATTGAGGTTTTCCTTCATTCTGCATCATTCAACTCCGTGCCTTAGGCAGAGCTCCTGAGAGGCTGTATTTTTTTCTAGGTAAAAAAACTCATAGAAATCCATGGTCTTATAGAAACATGGTAGCATATGGACAACAGAAAACTGATAATCATACATAGTTTGGTCACAAAATATGCTGAATATTTAAATTAAAAACAATGTATTATAGTAAAATATACATCGCCATGAATACCCTTCAAAATACTCCCCCTCTTTGCACGCACCAATCCCATCGTCCTTGCCACTTTCTGACGCAATTTTAGAAGGCCACACGCTTTGTTGGTTTAATTTACTGCTATAACCCAGCACTCGCCGCAGGTCCTGACTCAGTATTTCACTTGTCTAAATTTATGAATGAATGAAAGCAAAGGACATCAAACAAGAAGCTGCTCTGCACTGAAAATGTCCACTTGTCTGTATGTGTTTGTTTTCTTAGGTAACACTTCCCTGCCAGTCCTTGGGCAGTTATTCAAAACAAAGTACAGACTTCCTGTTGGGGGTGGTTTTCTAAAGTACCTTGGAGACTTTGTGATGAGCATATCCAAGGTCTTCAGCCAAACTTTTTGGTGTTTCATTGGAAACACCAAAGTTAAGATTAAGCCCAGACCCGTTGCCAAAAGAAGTAAAACATCTGAATTTGTGTCCTGGTCAGAATGCAGCAAAACAAAACACTGCCATTTGAATTGTACGGGAAAGAACATTTTCCTTCTGCACTTCTGGGTTCTTCACTGTGTCCCCTGTAATAACACAGATTAAGCAGCAGAAAACAAGCTGCCGTAGGCCCGTAATCTCAGCACTGTGGGAAGCTGAGGTAGGAAGATCACAAACTCAAGCCCAGCCAGGGCAGCTTAGTGAGACCATATCTCAAAGACGTTTCGTAAGGACTACAGATGTAATTCAATGCAAAGGCCCTGGGTTCAATCCCTAGCACAGCAAAAGAAAAAAAAAGAGGAAAACAGACACACATATTATATATATATTCAAAACTCATAAAATAAATAATCCAGACAGGTACCTTGAAATTCACACTTAAATACCATATTTAGCTAAATATAAATAAAAAGGGTGCTGAAGATACCCACAGGTTTAGCCTTACAAAGTTGCTTGGATGCTGTGTACTTTAAAGTGGGTGTTGTGTGACAAGGGGTGAGGACAAAATGACATCACATGTCTCCTACCAGAAGTGTTTAATCAAATTTCAAGAAACAGCCAAATAAACCCAGACTAAGGGGTGTTCTGGGCTGGATTCTTAGAAAATGGGCCAGAAAGTTCATGCAACTCACCAGGAATTGCAGCAGAGTTTAGAAAAGACCAATGTGTTTTCTATTGCCTGCTATTTCCATTGTCTGGATTCTGAAAGGGAGTGAGCCAGGAAGTAGGCTCTTACGCTCTGGAAATTAATTTAATATAATAGCACAGCAAAGTCCCATTCATTACCCAATTACAAGAACATCTCTCCTTGATTACACTTTGTTGACATTATTACCTTAGACCAGAAGCCAGGGGAATGCAGGAGTCCCTGGAATACACACTCCTGAGCAAATGGAATAAAACCAGATTCACCCTGTGCAGCTGAAGTGCCCGGCCCTTATTTTTATTTCTGATCTTAGTCTTTCAACCACTCATTGCCTGACAAGACACTGGAATCTTGGAGTTTTTTCTCTATTCTTTCTGTCAACTCCATTATGCAGAGGGGTTCTAGCCATAGAATGAAGGTGATTTCCACTGGAGGGGGTTTTGAGACATGGTTCTCTCATAAGGAAAAGAAGACACCATGAGTTCTAAAGGCACTGTATTTACCACCAAAAGTCTAAGGTGAAGAAAAGAACAGGAGGCAGTCTTCTTTTGAGGCCTTCTACGCTACCATCTTGACACTCAGAAATATGACGAAGGCAGAGTTCAGTTAATCATGGGGTTTTGTTGGCCAAATTGGGTTTGATTATCTTACTAGTTAATTAGTCCAACCCATACTTATTGAATTCCTGCTATATAGGAGACTTCTAGAAGATATTGATATGAGTAGGAGGGCGGAGGTCACTGGCATAGGTAGGTGTTCACTGAGCACTAACATATATTTATCCAATTAGCTACTTAAATAGAACTGAGAAAAGGGCTCAAAGGGGGAAGGATCCAGGGTCGTGAGAGCACGAGGGAAACACAGAGGGACAGAGAAGTGCCCCACCCCCAGGGAGCAGCATGGGACCAGGTTCCGAAGCAGAGCAGGAGGTGACCGGAGAAGAGCAGAGGGCAGGGGACAGAGTCCCTGAGAGAAGGTCGTCTTGGTGGGTCACTGTGTGTTCTGGGATATCTGAGCTGAGCAGAGATGAAAAAGCCTTGCTGGTAAGTATGAGTTTTGGCTTTAATCCTGATGGCAATGCGATGCTGCTGAGTGATTTAGAGGTGAATGATAATGCAGAATAGAGTTCCTGGGGACATTTGGAAGTAATCTCTGTGCATGAATTAGTGTTCTATTCAGACTACTTCATTGGGATATAGTCTTAAATTGAACATTATTTAGATCAGAGGATGTGAAGTGCTTTTGTTGTTGTTGTCTTTATTTTTATGGAAAATTTTAGACAGATAAAAATGGAGAGGATTGGGGCTGGGGATTTAGCTCAGTGGCACAGCGCCTGTCTGGGAAGCCCAAGGTCTTGAGTTCAATTCCTGGTACCTGAAAAAAAAAATGGAGAGGATTTTCTGCATCAGAAAGTTAAATATTGCAAGTTTTCTCTTATATGAGAAACCCAAAATATGACTGACTGACTGATTGATAATATAAAAGAGAGATAATAAAAAACTAGAAAGTAGACTCCAGTAATACAGACAGCTAAGTTAGATAAAATTAACGTACAGTCAGAGAGGAACTGAACTCTCAAGCAAGTCAGTGAAAGGTGGAAACACCAGAATTGTGGCTGGAGATGCATCTAAAGAAGGCAATGCGCCGGGTGTGGTGGTGCATGCTTGTAACCCCAGCACTTGGGAGGCTGAGGCAGGTGGATCGTTGCAAGTTCGAAGCCAGCCTGGGCTACAAAGTGAGCTCAAGGCCAGCCTGGACTGCATAGTGAGACTCTGTCTCAAAAAAATAAAAAATTTAAAACAAAAAAAAAAGAAGGCAATGCCTTGGGATTAAAATCACAATGGCCAGATTTACATACTTCCCCTAGGGATGAAGGGAAATTGGAGATTATGCTATAACCGGTACCACACAGTTGATTAAGTTCAGAGTCACCAAAACACCATGCAGGTCCATCCCTTCCCCAAAATGTTCCTGTTTTAGAAGTCATAGATAAGCCAAGGTTAATGTCAGCCATATAACTTTGCTACGTGTCCCACTTCCCTACTGCATCACTGTTAGCTAAGTGGATATACTTGTAATCTTATGGGTTGTTTATAGTCATTATTGTCATGACCCATCACATAATTTTGCACCTACCTTGTGATTTTGTCCCCACCTCGTGATCTTGTCCTGTAAAACATTTTTGGAGAAATGACCTTGTTGGCAACCCACTCAGGACCCCTCCTCTCTCTCAGCAGCTATTCCTGTTTCCCAATAAACTTTTCCTACTCTGAACCTTCTTTGTCCTTTGGAATTCATTCTTCAATTTCGGAGGACATGAACTGGGCACATCTGACACCTAGCAGGGGGGGAGTTATACTTCTCCTATGTCACTAGGAGATGAGAAAGGGGTAGGGGAGAAAAAAGAAGGGAGAAAAGGTTTTAAAATGATCAAAATATATGCATGTACCAATTTCCCAAAATAAACATCACTGTTCTATATTACAAACAGTAACTAATAAAAAAATGAGGGAATACTATAGCAAATCCCCATATACCCATTTCCCAGCTTCAACGATGGTTGGTATTTCACTAGTCCCTCTCTATCCACAGCATGTACAGGCCCACCTAGTGCACAATGAATAATAGAAATCAATACAGAGATTCCTCAAAAAATTAAAACTAGAAATTCCATTTGACCCAGCTATTCTCCTAGGTATCTTTCTAAAAGAGTTGAAAGCATTATATTATAGTGATACATGCATAGTCATATTTATAGCAGCATAATTCATAATAGCTATATCTCGGAAGCAACCTGTATGTCCATCAACAGATTAATGGATAAAGAAGATGTGGCGTTTACACCTAATAGAGTTCCACTCTTTGTAGGAAAACGGGTGCTCCTTGAGACCATAACGTTAAGTGAAATTAATCAGACACATAAGCTTAAGTATTGCATGGTTTCTCTTATATGAGAAACCAAAATATAAGAGAAACCAAAATATAATAAAGAGCAAAATAAAAGATAGACAATAGGGAGTAGGCAGATAGATATTTCTCAAATAGGAAGGAGATCAAGACATAGGGAGAGGGGAAGAAAAGGGAGGAAAAGGGGATTAAGAGTTATGTACATGTATCAACTTCCCACAAGGAATGCAAACATTACATACTGCAAACATGTACTAATAAAAAATTTTAAAAATGCCAAATTCTAAATCATTATCTTAGCCATAAATACCTCAGCAAATTATCTAAAAGGTAAAAATGTTGTTTTAGCCAAGTGTGGTGACAAATACCTATAATCTCAGCACTTGGGAGGCTGAGGCAGGAGGATCACCACAAGTTCAAGGCCAGCCTGGGCTACATAGTGAGGTCAAAGTCAGCCTGAACTACTTAGACCTTCTCTCAAAAAAATGTTTTGTTTTTAATTTTAACTGTCATACTATAATCATGTCTGATAAATTCAATGATTCTTTGATATGGCCAAGTAATCCTACAGTGACATAAACATTTTTAAAGAGTTAAGACTTGCATGCCCTACTGACTGAGATAGCCGGTCACTAACATTTCTAAAGCTTTAGAAACACATTGTTAAACTGCTTTTTAGAAAGTCTGAACAAGTTTTTATTCTCCATCATGTTTCAGACTGATTCTTGCCAAATGTTCATCAAAACTGAGCATTACTTTTTGATGGTAAGAATGTGGAGAAAAAGGGACACTTATGCACTGTTGGTGGGAATGTAAATTAGTACAACCACTATGGAAAACAGCAGAGAGGTTCCTCAAAACTCTTAACTAATATTCTGCCATAAAGGAGACTGAGATCTTTGAACTGAGGACATCAGGTTAAGTAAACCAGATGTAGAAAGACAAGTATTGCATGCTATCTCTTAGATGTGGAAAGTTTAAAAAGGAAAGAAAAGCAAGATAACCTGAAAGGGAGGGACTTTCAGGAAGGGGGAAGGGAATCCAGAGCAAGGAAAGGAAGAAGAGAGGGCAAGAGAGGAAAGACAGAAAGGTGGCTATGCTCATGCTATGATATATGTATGTACCTAAATGTGACAGTGAAACACATTATTTTGTACAATTAATATGCATTAATTATAATTTTAAAAAGTAAAACGGTTAAGTATTATTTTTCTTACTGTGACTAATAAGTGAAAAGGGGTATCTAACTGATACTTGAATTTGCATTTATTTTATTACCACTGTGCCTGGGCATTTTTCCGTAAGCTTATGAATTATTTATACTTCCTCACTTGTGCCCTCTGCCCCTGGCCTTTACCTCTCTCCCAAAGGATCACCTGGCTTTTGGTTTCTAGTCCCACAAAGCCTACTATTCCAGGGTTGGTCCTGAGTAAAGGCCGTAATTGGCAGAGAATGTCTTGCGTTGAGCTAATGTCTTTCTATTAAATTTAATAACTTCTTCTAGTTCTATGAAGTGGAGCTGGCCCAACATGTCTTTCTCATCAGATGTCACCCCTTTAAATGTTGACGGCAGTCGGTGTATTTCTCTAATTCGCTGAGACAACATTTCAGTTCCTCCGCCTGCTCATTCGCTGTGATTTCTAACCTCGGGACTCGGCCATCCTCATCTAGGCATCGCCAAGTTTAATGTTCCTAATGAAGTGTCTGCCTGGTTCCTTACTTCTCCACCTCCAGAATGACTTGCAATACAAAAGGAATCATAGTTCTTCCCTACTGCTCTACAAAACATATAATTTAGCATTTTTAAAGAATGTCTAATCTGTAAGTATAGTCTGTAAGTATATACTCAGCTTTTAACTAGAATTAAGTTTAGAACTAGAGATGAACCAGTGTAAGTTATACTGTTTCTTAATAAACATTGTTTTGACATTCTGTCATGTTACAGTCATACCACTGCAAAGTTTTCAAGCATTTTTACAAACCCCAGGCACCAATTTATAAAGTGTATAGGTTTTTGTGTTAGAATGTCTATTGCTACACTTTCTAACCTTCAAGGATTCTACAAAAATTAGGGCTATGAAATATTTTTCCCTGGTGTAGAGCCAAATGATTTTCTAAAATGCACAGAAGGTTAGCTGTGGAAAGCACTCTCGGAGTCATGTGGGCCTATCCTCCCTCCCAGTTTTCTGGGGAAACAAGCTGGAGTTCAGAGAGGGTAGGAGATTTTCCCCAGGACACACAGGGCATTAGGGGTCAGTTACTGAGGTAGAAGTCAGCTGTCAATCTTTCCTATGAATATCTGTCAGCCTCAGAGAGAGACTGGTCACTGATACAAGAGCTGAGGACCCTACTGACTCTCAGAAGGTTTCCTTAGTCAAAGATGTAACTGGTAAAGGAATCTGCCCAAATGGCCAACATCAGACAGCCTTTGGATACTAATTTTGAGGAATCTAGAAGAGTTGGTTGCTGTATATCATCCTTTCTAACAGCCACAACTACAAATCTTTAAGAAGTTCTTGTCACCATTAAACCTATAGATTTGTGAGAAAAATTAAGCTATTGATGAAAGTCAGGAAAACTTGAAGTATTTTTTAACTTAGCAATAGATAAGCAGAACAGGCCTTCTAAACCATTCTCAATTCTTATTTGTCTGTTTTATAAATAATTTTCCAATGAGTATAGGTCATTATCAAAAGTACTAGTTAATGAATGGTGTGTGCATTTGATTCTTTAATGCTAATATTTAAAATCATTGACCCTCTTTCCAAAGCTTATTTAGTTTATATGTGCTGTTTTAACTCTTGCCAGAACCCTTTAAGAAAGACACCACCACTCCTGCTTCTCAGATGAAACACTCTCAGTCAGAAGGTAGGCACTCCCAAAGAGCACTGGGGTCAAATTCAGTGTCACAGGTCTCTCACTCTAAATCTGGGTTCTTTCTACTTTCAAAGTTAGTGGAAAGGACAAGATATTCATTTGATCCGAGAGAAGCCCAGGCTATGGTGGAGCACGAAAAATTGGAAGCAGAAGTGATTGGGGCCTGTCAAGTCTATCTCTATTAATAAATGTCTAAAAGAATAACTTTCTGACAGTGTTATTGGGAGGATGAAATAAGAAAACACAATGCAAACACAGTGCTGTCTATGGCAGGCGGTCTCCAGTCCAGCCCCTAAGTAATGCCTCCTGTTTCTGCACACAGCAAAGCTGCTCACACAGAGCGGCAGGGTCTGTTCCCTGCCACTGGAATCCAGTGACCTTCATTTATTTTTTTTTTTTTTCAGTTTCTGAAATTTGTACGAAGACATTTAAAAAATTCCAGCAAGGTGCAAGTGATATGTTTGGTTATTGTGGGAATTAATAAACTGACAGTGCCTATGACAATACTACCCTACTCAGTAACGTCCATGTGAATGCAAAATGCTTTTCACCCCTCAAAACATAACAAGACAAATATAGATCTATGACTCCATAGAGGATGAATATACAAAAGTCTAATTCCAGAGATGACATTCAGCAAGTATTGAGATCAACCGAGAAAAATTTAAGTGTGACCTAGTTTTGATGGAAAGAATGCAGTGAAAATCACATTCTGAGACTTCCAAGGCCAGACTTTACAGAGGGCTGGCAATCTCAATCCCTTCTCTCTTAAAATGCTCCTCCTGGAATACTCGGTAATGCCGTATGCCTCAGTCTCTTTTCTCGTCGTTGGAACAAAATTCCTAATACCTGCAACTTAAAGGAAGAGAGAATTATTTTGGCTCACATTTGAGTCCAAAGACCACTAGTGCCAAGGCAGGATGGCATGGTGGAGAAGAGCTGCCCGCAGCATGGCAGACAGGAAGCAGAGAGAAAAATGAGGAGCCGGGGAGGAAGACGCTACACACTTCTCGCGACCCATCTATAGTGACCAGTCAGCTGAACTGCCGTGAGAATCAAGCTGTCTTCCAGAAGCCCCACATACGAGCACAAGAGGCCGTGGGGATATCTAGATATAAACGTAACATCACTGCTTTGAGGAGGCCCAAGAGCGGAGGAAAAACCAAGGTACACTGGCCAACAGCTTCCTTTGACCCTGCAACAGAGTCCACCTACCAGCTTCACGTAGTGATGTAGGTGACGCTAGGTGAGACCAGCAGGACAACTGCCCTTCCAGCATTCAGGGTTGTGAGAAATCCTACTTTGCCCCGGATTTCAATTGCTGCGCGTTGAGATGGTTTACTGTTCAGAAGTAGATGTTAACGTTCAATAAACATTTTATTTGGGGCGGGGGATATAGCTCATCAGTATAGCGCCTGCCTGGCAACAGTGAGATCGTGAATTCAATTCCTGGTACAAATTTTTTTAAAATTTATATTATTATTATTCAGAAGACTGTATGAAGGCAAACGGTATTTATTTAGATGAAACTGCCAAAGAAACTGGTTTGCAACATGGAAATTGGGAACAAGGGTGAGATGATGAAAAAGTTCTCTTTAAATCCTTCATGGAGTTCTGTTTTTAAGATGTAAGAAAACAGTGTCACCTTATTCCAATCTGGAAAACCACTACCACTGTGACTGTTAAACCCTCAAAATGAAATCTCATTCACTCAGTCATTTATGTCTATTTAATCTGGAATCACACCTCTATCAAATGGCTTTTAAAAACATGCTTTGTCACAGCCTTGCTTTTCTTCCTAACTTGCAACTTTAAGTATTTTGTGGTCCAATTTTGTTTTAGATTTTGTAACAATCATTTCTCAGATCTGCAGGTCCAAATCCCCTGTGAGAGAGGCAGCCAGCTTCTTCTTGGAAATACTGATATTCTAACTCCCTGCTACTCCCACACGTCTGGAGTTTTAATTTTCCTTATCTATTTTAAACAAAAGAAAATGATTTTTTTTTCTTCCTGCATGAAGCACTTGGCACCTTAGGGGAACTCTGCTTTGTTTGTTTCCCAACAACATCCTGTTTCTCTAACAAAATGCTGGAAAGGAAGGACTCATGCTTGCAAATGAAAATTGACCCACTAATGATTATGAGTCCCACATAGAATTTTGAAGGTGACACAATTCAACCTCCAAGGCTGAGTCTGTGGTAAGAAGACTAGAAACCCAAACAACGCATCCTTCTAGAATCCTCCTGGCTCCGCACACATATGGCAGTGGGCACTCTGGAGGTGGGGTGCAGGGGCCAGATGGAGTATGCAGTATGGGGTCAATCTGTGTTAGCAGCTGGGATATTGAAATTCCTCCCCCTCAGCTGGAGGTCAGTTCTCCACTAGGATAGCCTCTAGCCAAATGTGGCTGATTAACTTTAATTTTAAATTAATTACAATAAAATAAAATTACACATTCTGCACACTAGTCACTTTTTAAGGGTTCAACTGCCCTGTGTGACTAGCACCTATCTTACTGAAAGTACAGACACAAGACATCTTATCATTGTAGAAATTTCTTTTAAAAATGCTGCTCTGGAGACAATAAAACAGAAGGTATCTGAACTGGGGGTGGCATGTGCCCTGAAGGCAGAGACACACACTAAAAGGAAACTTGAGCTACTAGATGCTAAGAAACTCTGCAACTACCACTGTCTTCCCCCTTTGACTCACCAGATCTTGCCCCATGGGCACATTGCCTTGCATAAGTTCAGCTCACGAATAGAGAACCTAGGACTTCGGTGCTCTTGTAGGAGGCAGGTAAAAAAGTGAGGGCACATGAACTAACTTTACATTGATTCACTGTTGTGCACTAAATATTTAACAAATACTGTCTCATTTAATCCTCATAACAAGTCAGTGCAATAAGCAGTATTCTCATTTAACAGAGAAGAAAACTGGAACACGAGAAGGCTGAGTAGTTGGTCTAAGTTGTGCAGGGTTTAAATGCAAACACAGAATTCACACTCAAGACAATTTGAGCCTGAAGTCTACACTTTGTCTCCATGGTGTTATGCGCTTACTTAAATGACTGGTTGCCTCACTAACTGAGTAAGCCGCAGCAAGTCTCTTAACTTCTCTAGGACTAATTTTCCTCCAGTGTGAAATATGTCAAACAGCATCCACTCTCAAGATTACCTAAGAGACAGGGGATTAAATGAAATAACCCATGAAAGTTTATTTGAAAGTCCATACCTCTGTGCATACCCAAAATGTCCATGCAGGGAGTTCTACCGAAAAGCCTATGCAGTCAGAGAACTTCTTAAAAATGTATTCAAGTTACTTTATACCACCTCATGACTACTAAACTATGGATAGACATTTGGTTCTGAAAGGCAGCTGTGTCTAACCACATTTAGAGATAAAACTTCAGATATTTCCACGTCTTCCTGCAATGGGGCTTGTAGCTTGATCTTATACTTTGCCCAGGGCAGGGCTCATGACTCAATGAATGTTAGAAAAAAAAAAATGAATGAACCATCAATAAATCAATTTTTAGGCTGCCGGAAACTGAGACTCTTCAACAAATATGTGAAGTCTTCTCTTTGTATATGCTGCGCTAGTATATCATTTCAGAATTCTACGATGTAGGGAAACACTGGGATGCCCAGTATAGGTCTATGTCTTCAGAGACATCTAGTATTCCATGTCCATCGAGGATACCCTGTGTCCGTCCTGTATCCCAGTGGAAGAAGCTACACTTCCACAGAAACTGAAGTCTTCTTTATCTTTGTTTTTGCTACGTAGAATAAAGACAGTCACAGGGTGTCCCACTGCAGTACAAAGTACACCCTGGCTTCTAACAGGGAGAGCAGCTCAGGGATTTCCCTGCTGGCTCCTAAGAAGACTGGGAGTGGTTCTCACTGGCCAGGCTGATCCTTAACAAAGAGTCAGCTGTCAAGTGTCCCTGAAACAGACATTATAAAGGTCAGAACTTGAATCACTGCAAGTTCTCTGGGAAACTAATTTCCAGACAGAAATGAGTGTGTTCGGTGCAGTCTTTGGTATTTTACAATACAAGGTCAGCTCTTCACAGGGAGGCAGTAGCATTGGTTTCTATTCCAAAAAATCAAATACTTACTAAAGACACCTTTTCAAATGCTATTCAGAAGGTAAGAATGTTTCCTGATTTCTCCCTAGGGTAGGATATGATTTCTATAAAATCTGCTTATTTTAAATGTATCTTTTTTTTAATTGAAAATTTTCTTGAGATAATTGTAGATCTGCATGCAAGAAACTCTAGTGTAAACATCCTTTAAGTGTTTGGGGGTGGTGTTCTTCTCATCATTAAGTGATGGAATTATTTTCCTCTGACTCTATTATTCATGTTCTATATATTGATAGTACAGACAACCTCGTCAATTTTTTGTACTTTCTAGTCCTTATTTCTTCCTATTTTAAAAGAAAACACTATTCTAATTTGTTCCCAGGTTTCATCCAGTTCTGGCAGTCTGTTAGAATCCAAGATTAAGGCTTCTGACAAACTATGGCCACCAGTATTACAGCCCACAAGCTAAGAGTGATTTTTATGTTCTTAATGGCTGAAAAAAACCCAAAAGAATAACTTTGTGACATGTAAGAATTATTCACAGTTCTAATTCAGTGTCCATAATAAAGATTTATTGAAACACAGTTGCATTCATCCACTTACCTAGTATTTAAGGCTGTTTTATACTACAGTAACTGTCTCAAATAGTTTTGAATATTTACTATACGACCAAAAATAAAATCTCTCCTTTTTAAAAACCTGAAATTCCACCTGTAGAAATTTATACTAAGAAAGCAAAAATGTTCACACTAGGGGATGCATTACATAAATGTTAACCTGGAAAAGTATGCAGACCATAGTTCATAAGAGTCGTAATGATATAGAAAATGCTTAGACTATATGTTCAGTTGAAAATATAGGTTTAAAAAAACCTACAACGTGGTCATGACGCCACTTTTGTGAGGGAAAAAACAAAACTGTTGTCAGTGCTTATCTGGCTGAGGTGAGGTCGAGCATAGATTATGGTGATTTCCATTTACCTCTACTTTATTCTGCCTCTTCCAGTGCTCCTAAAACGAACAAATGTCATGCTGAATTGTTTACTTTCTACTTCTGAGTTGTCACGTATAGATGCTTTTATAGAAAATTAGTACATGTCCTCGTAGTTGGGCAAAAATTATCAGAATGTGTAACAGAAACATTAGAGTAAGAAGGAACTGAACTTGTGATTTCTCACATCATAGTACTTCATGGCTACTGGAGTTTTCCTACGTAGTATACTTTTTTTTTTTTTTTTTGGTTTTTCTCCAGTACCGGGAACTGAACTCACGACCTTGCGCTTGTGAGGCAGGCGCTTTGCCGCTGAGCTAAATCTCCAGCCCCCGTAGTATACTTATATTAATCACTAAATGAAGTCAGATTCTGAGAAAACATTTCATATCTACCAGATTAATAACATCTTAAAAGTATAAGTATTGGTGGAGAAATAAATACTTTCATACACTTTTTTGATGGAGTATAAATTAGATTAGCTGTTTTGGAAAACAATTTACCAACTTCTAGTGACTGACAATGTGTATATCTTATTCCCCAGCATTACTTTTTTTGGAAAATACAATAAAAAATTTTTCCAGGCGCACAGGGAGCTGCGGGTGGGGAGCACCAGCCTTCTGGCTGGCTAGCTTCCTGCCTGCTGGCTCCCAGAGGGTGGGCCCCCAGTGCACGGGGAGCCTTGGGCAGGGAGCGCCGGTCTTCGGACCTGCGACTCACTCCCGGCCTCGTGGTTCCCCGGAAGGAGGGCTTCCGGCGCACAGGGAGCTGCGGGTGGGGAGCGCCAGCCTTCTGGCTGGCTAGCTTCCTGCCTGGTGGCTTCCGGGGGGTGGGCCCTCAGCGCATAGGGAGCCATGCGGCGGCGAGTGTTATTGCGCCGGCCCTTAGGCCGGCCGCCGCC
>NW_004955448.1:678557-846772 GCF_000276665.1 Chinchilla lanigera
ATAACCATTGATAATTTCCTACCATTTTGTCTGTAATTTGCTAAGTCCCCCCTATTATTATGTTATCCTTCTTTTATTCTTTAAAATAAAAAAAAAATTTTTTTTTCCATATGTGCATAAAGAGAAAAAAATAGGACAAAGATGTTTATAAAGACAATTTTTTTTAAAAAAGAAAGAATTCCATTGTATATGTTTGTGGTTAGGAAAATGAATTAATAACATGTGCTTATTTATGTGATAATCCCACACTGACATTGATGTGAATGAACTATAAGTTATCATGATTACATCTTATCAAATAGCAATTGAATCAAAGGGTACAAAAAGATGTAAAGTATAATATCCATAATATCAAACAGGATATAAAGACCAACATTGAAAATCAATAATATAGTTATATCATGTACAGGTACAGATTCCCTATGATGAATGTGATCATTATGTACTTAAAAGGTACTAATAAAAATCAGTTTCTCTGGAAAAAAAAATCAATAGTTTTTTCTATGTACCAACAATGGACTGGCTAAGAAAGAAATCAGGAAAATAAACCCATTCACTATTGCTTCAAAAAAATTAAATACCTAAGGATGAATCTAATCAGTGACCTCTACAGTGCAAATTTCAGGACACTTGAGAAAGCCACTGAAGAAGACCCTAGAAGATGGCTATGTTCATGGATTGGCAGAATTAATGTTGTTAAAATGGCCATACAACCAAACATAATCTAAAGATTCAATGCAATCCCAATCAAAATTCCAAGGACATACTTCATAGAACCAGAAAAAAAGAATCCTAAAATTCACATGGAGACCCCAAAACCCGCAATAGCCTTAGCATTCCTAAGTAAAAGGAGAAAGGCTGGAGGAATCACAATACCCGATTTCAATTTATGCTGTAAAGCCACAGTAACATGAACAGCATAGTGTAGCACAAAAATAGACACATAGACCAATGGACCAGAATAGAGGCACAGAAACAAACCCACGCAACCATGACCATCTGATTCTTGACAAAGGAGCCAAGAATACAAACTGGAGAAAAGACAGCCTGCTTAACAAATGGACATGGGGAAACTGGATGTCCACTTGTAAAGACAGAAACTGGATCCCTCCCACGCTGTACAACAGTCATTTCAAAATGGATCAAAGACCTAAACATAGGACCTGAAA
The DNA here is from genome assembly GCF_000276665.1 of Chinchilla lanigera. Classification (NCBI taxonomy): domain Eukaryota; kingdom Metazoa; phylum Chordata; class Mammalia; order Rodentia; family Chinchillidae; genus Chinchilla; species Chinchilla lanigera. Next base: position 679,727 of record NW_004955448.1, read on the forward strand.
CCGAAACCACTAGAGGAAGACAGAAGGGAAATATCTGAAACCATAGTGCAAAGCCTTCCTGACTAGGATTCCAAAACCCAGGAAAAAATATCAAGAATCAACAAATGAGACCACATCGAACTAAAAAGTTTCTGCATACCAAGGAAAAACAGCTAACAGAGTGAAGAGACAGCCTACAAAATGAAAGAAAATCTTTGCCAACTACCCTTTCACAGAGAATTAATATCTAGAATATGAGGTGTGACCTAAAAATAATGTGAATGTTTAAATTTAAAAAGATTTATTACAGTAAATGATACACTGCCATCAGTCCCCCGTAAGATCTTCCCTCTCACTTCGAACACAGCTATCCCATTGTTCTTGCCACTTTTTTTAAAGATGAAGGATTAGTTTTATGGGCACGGAAAAAGTCCCTGACACATTATTGTATGAAAAATTTGGTAACAGGACCATATATAAAACGTAATCCTATTAATATACAATAATATCTATGTACCTATATTTGCATATTTGTATATATGCACAGGAATATTCTAGAACAGGTTAAATCAACCAATTAATGAAGATTATTTCTCTCTGATGGTTTCTTTTTTATTAATATATGTTTGTGATATATAATAATTACATTCACCTTGGGGAATATATACAAATACATGTATCGTCTTAATCATTTCACTTCCCCTTTCCCTTCCCATCTTCCTGTCTCCCTATTAATAGACACCCTTCCCGTGTCTACAAATTCTGCCTCCCTGCAGCAGGTCTGGAGGTCCTCCTTCATGAGTGTCTTTAGTTGTGCTGTTGTGGCTGCCTTGATGTCTTCAATCAAATCTAAATTCTTATTTTAATGGTCATTTTGACTGCGAAGAAACTAGAAGTCACATGTGCTAGACCCAGTGAATCAGATGGATAAGGATACATTGTAATGTTGTTACTTGCTAGAAATTGCCATAAATGTGTGATCAATATAGCATGATCAAAACAAATGATTAAATAAAAATAAGAAATGAATGTGAAGGTTTAAATTAAATATTACAATGAAAGACACATTGCATTAATCCCCCTTAAAATATTCAAAACTCCTCTCATTTTGAGAACATTTATGTAATCATTCTTGTCACTGTGTCTTTCACTGTAATAAGGTATTGTTTTGAGAGCTTGTTCGGAGGGTCTAGCAGGGGAGTGCAGCTGCTCATATACCCTTGACCGAGGAACAGTCCTCTTTGACCGAGCACACGGCTTCAGGAGGGACACACATGGAGCGTTGAGGGAGGAAGGGGACACCTGTCTAGTTGGCCAGATCAGCTGAATCAACCTTGGCCATCAATGGGGAGACAGATGTCACAGCCAGATCGCCCTCACATCCATCAGGTATTTTTTAAAATTTAAACGTTCATATTTTTTGATGATTCCTTGTACATAAAGAACTCAAAAAACTTAACACAAAAAAATCAAATAGCCCAATCTATAAGTGGGGAAATGAACTGAACAGATAATTCTCGAACGAGAATGTGCAAAAGACCGGAAGGTGTGTCCAACATCTTTAGGTGTTAGGGAACTACAAATCAAAAGTGCATTGAAAGGCCAGGTGTGGTGGCACATGCCTGTAATCCCAGCACTCGGAAGGCTGAGTGAGGAGGATTGCTGCAAGTTTGAGGCTAGCCTGGGTGACATAGTGAGTCCAAGTCCACCGAACTACATAGCAAGATCCTATCTCAAAGAAAAAAAAAAAAGTACACTGAGAGATTTCACTGGATGTGGTACAGCATACCTGTAATTACAGCACTTGGGAGGCAGAGGCAAGAAGATAGTTGCTTTTGAGGCCAGCCTGGGCTACATAGGGATTCAATGACAGCCTGAATTACACAGTGAGACTGTGTCTCAAACAAACAAGCAAACACTTGAAAGTACATTGAGATTTCATCTCATCCCAGTGGGAATGACTATCATCAAGAATACAAAAACAGTAAATGCTGGCGAGGATGGAGGTGGGAGGAAAAACTCTTTTACACGGTGGATGGGAATGTTAATTAGTACAACCACTATGGAAATCAGTATGGAGGGGCCTCAAAGAACTAAAAATAGAACTACCTTTGGATCTGGTTATGCTACTCCTTTTGTTTTGGTTAAATGCCCTTTATATAGTCATAATATTTGCTTATATTTTACATGATTTGGTATTTTTTCCTTAATACTACTTTTATAGTCTGAGGAAGTCACAATAGATGAGGTTCACAGACTATGAAAGTAAGAGAACTAGATGATCTATGAAAGTAACTGGTACTAAGCAATCACATTTTTTTTTTTTTTTTTTTTTTTTTGAGACAAGGTCTTGCTGTACAGTTCAGGCTGGCCTTAAAATGACTATGTAGCCCAGGCTGGCCTTGAACTTGCAGCAATCCTCTTGCCTTAGTAATTACACAGTTTTTCACAGCTATCTTGAATTCCTGTCTTTAAGGATTTTCTTCTGAGGCCTCATGTCCAGATCTTATCACCCCTGGAAGTCATGTGCTTACTTTGGTTTTATATTAGGATTAGAATCATAACCACAAAATTAGTAATACTTTAAAAGGTCAATGACATTTGCAGTGACACTCATTACACCCTTTAAAATAAGTAGGGAAAATGACAAGGTGCTTTACAACAATAAAGACTTTATCTCATGGGTAAACAGTCACAAAAGTTGTGAAGAGAGAGAGACAGAGGAAGTGAGGGTGTGCAGGAGGAATAGTTGGCTATTGAGATAATTCACAGGCTTCTATTGTCATAGCAATTATTAATTAATAGCAGTTTTCAGAAATTATCTATAGTTCATACACATGTTATCAAATTCTGTATGCAAAGTTTTAAACAAATATATGTATTATATATACATAGATATTGATATACAGATACAAACACTGATATAGATATAAATGGATGAGAGTTAAAAGTAGAAAAACTAGACTTGGAATGCCTGCTCTGAATTCAAACTATGACATTCACTCTTTATGAGACTTTAAGAAAGTAACTTAGCTTTTTTTAGTAATTCAATCATTTTAGTTTTTAACTTTCTGGTATTTCAGTTTCCTCATCTATAAAATAAGAATAATAGTATTTTATTTTACCTCATAGGGTAATTATATTGATTAAATGGGTTAATATACATAAATTGGAAAAAAAAACAGAAAAGATGGTAGTAGTTTGTGCATACCTTCAATACATTCATTAAATGGACAGCTAAGTAACAGTAGTGTATCCTCCAAATGTCACAGTCTAAGCAGCTACCCAGTAAAACTGATGATAATGAACACCAGTGAAACTAAAATTGGACAAAAAATCGATCAAGGCCCAGCAAAATTATTACTCCAGCTAGTAGATTTCTTTATATCTACTTTTTTGCACGTTAAAGCCCATCATTCTTGGCATTTCACATCACAATGTCATTCACCTGTGACATCTGCCTGCCTAATATCATTGAGAAAGGTGATTTCTGAGCTCTGGTGTTCAGTTCTGCAAAGATGAAAGAGTCACTACCAATTTAGACAAGAACAGACAGAGACTTCATAAAGTTGAACTTTTCCATTTTGCCTTTTGAACTCTGAACCAAACCATACCAGCAACTTTAGTCCCGTACTGCAGATGTTGCCTACTCCCTTTGCCTTTTCTTCTTTGCTAGTTCCTCATATCTACTTTAAAATGAGAATAAAATAAAATACAAAAGTGCCACACTGGATAGGAGCAACAATTACTTTCTGGTTCTACTCATACGTTGTCCTACCATTACAGACCAAACCATGCTACCTTACGAAATAAGAGAGCTAGAGTAGTCACAAAGCCTCAGCCTCTGCTCCACCAGCTTTTCCACACTAGAAATTGTGATTTCATATTGAATTATACACAAGTGTATGACTAGTTTATAGTAGCCTTATGCTACATATAATTGAAATCTACCATGCACAAGTTAAGAGCATCTGGAGGAAGATACTAGAAATACATGATAGTAATTCTACACACTTATTTTGATTCATCTATGATTTCTGTATATTTTTAACTTTCTGTGGCTTGTTAAAAAGCCACACAGAATAAATGTGACAAGAAGATTCTAAAATTAAAAAATAAAAGTAAATAAATCTTCTATAGCTTAACATTTTAAAATGTATACTTTGATTCTATTGGACAGCACATTCAAATTCTCAGCCACAAGTAAGAGAATTAAAGACAATTCACAGTTTTATTAGAAGCAGTACCATTCCTGCTCATGCTGAAAAATTTAGGTCGATCGTTTTTATAACTATAAAAAGCAGCTGGGCATGGTAGCACTCAGGAGGCTGAGGCAGGAGGATCATTGAGAGTTCAAGGCCAGCCTGAGCTACAAAGTGAGCTCAAGGCCAGCCTGAACTGCATAGAGAGACACTGTCTCAAAATGACAGGAAAAAAAAGAAGAAAAACCTACAAAAAGCTCAGTGAGCTATCGCCTGTATGTGAAACTTTTTGAGACCTGAAAGCCGGTTCTACCTCCTGATGCTTCATACATGTTCTTCTCTCAGGTTTTAATTAAAAAGGTTCTTCCTTTCAAACCATACTTATTTCCTGTGACGTATTCTACCAACCAAGCCCCATGACATTTTTATATCCAACCTCCCTCAGTAATAAGCAAAGAGCTAAAAAATAAATAAGCAATTAAAGAGAAGGAAGTAATTAGCTTTTATTAGCGCATACTCAGGTGATTGGACTCCTGGGTTCCCCATCATCTTGAGGTGTGGCTTGTTCAATTTATTTTTAGCAACTATAAAATGAACATGTCTTCATACATTGCCACCGTCTATGCATTCTTAGACCTGACTGGCACCTAAAGTATTTTCCACGTGGAGATAAGGACTTATGTAGAGAAAGAACAGTAATGCAGTCAGAGGCTCTTGGGATACATGGGAAAACGAGGGTCTGTTTGCGTGTTCATGTGTTTTTCCTTCAAAATGGCTGTGATCAGAATATAGACATAGATGATAAAGTCAGATTCCCTCACTGTCTGCTCTGGCTCTGGATCCAAACCTTACTGTGCAAATGACAAGCACCAGCTGAGCTGCAGTTTCCCTTACTGCATCTGATGCTGAGTACTTAGAATATGATTACTTGCGCTCCAAATTCTGGCAGCAATGGTCCTAAACTCCCAGTTCAGGCCACTAATTTTCAACGCCCAAATTTAAATGCAGGCAAGAAAACAAAAAAAGACCCAAAAAACCACCATCCCATTTGAACTCCCTTTTTGGGGACTTAGCATTGATTTCCCATGGATTGAGTTCTTATTTGACGGCATTAAAGTGTCCTTTTCAAAAGAGAACTTCGCTTACAAATACATATGTCATGGGTTTTTATCAGAGTTGAAATAAAGGAAGCCTGTTATAAATGTCAAGAGTGGAACAAAGGTTACAGGAAACACTCTGATAAGGAGCACTTAATCACCATACCAGGCCCCAAATTATGATTTACGGTGGTGACTAACAGGGAGTGGGGTAGGTCTGCTCCAGGCACAGCAGGGATCCGTGTTATTATGGGGGAGATTCCTAGGGATGACGGCCCTGCTCATTGGCCCTGATGTGGCAAGGGTTCCCCTTCCCAGTCATTAGCTCTGGGCAGCAACACTATCCTTAGGTTCAAGGAGAGTGAGTCTGAAAGGGACCTAGATGCTAAGGTCAGGAAGAGCACCGAGGTTTAAACTAGGGACATCATTTGAGCCATCAGCTCAGGGAGCTTTCCCTCAAGGATTTAGGTTCAAGAATCTCAAAAAAGATGAACTTTGTGTGACAGGCAGGGGAGGCATCTCAAGGGAAAAAGGCCAAAAGCCCTGCAGCAGCCATGCGGGAGTGGTCCTGAGCTCCTATGGAGTCCCCAGTGATCCACTCGGAGCTCCACTGGATTCCTCAGCTACAGGCTCCCAGAGGTTGATGCCAGGGCTCCCAGTGTGGGTCCCAGAACTACATGCAGTAAGGTCAGTTTGATCTCCACTCCAGAAGCCCTGTACAGAGATGTATGCAGGTGCTGGTGGTTGTGGGAGCACACGCATGCGCGCACATGCACACACACACACACACACACACACACACACACCAGTTCTAGTGAGGGACTGAGAACCAAAACAATCTCATCTGAAACTGAGAAATGGAAGCTCGCCTCATCAGAAAAGCGTGTCAAAGAGCCCCACTGACAGCTCAGATGGCATCTCTTCATGGCTTCTCCTGCCATTTCTGACCTGATCATTTTTCTCGTGAAAAAAGAAAGTGATTTGTCTCTTGTGAGCAGGTCCTAGCAGTTCTTTGGCTGGAGAGAGGACAACTGTTTTAAGTTACAATTTTTCTCTTCTTTGCTCCCTATGAGAGAACACTTTTCCACTTGAAACCCATAGCCAAATGAATTATTTTCAAGATAGTTTTAAAATAGACACTGGGAAAATGGAAATTGGACTTTTCTACATAGCCATAGTTTTTTAAAAAAACATGAGCATGGTTAAATAAATCAAACTAAAATGGTGAGCCTCAGAGAGAAGTTAAGAAAAACTACCCCATCTCATCCTCGTCAGCCCCATTAACATGAAGTTGCGGGGCTGGGGATTTAGCTCAGCGGCAAAGTGCCTGCCTGGCAAGCTCAAGGTCATGAGTTCAGTTCCTGGTACCGGAGAAAAACCAAACCAAACCAAACCAAACAAAACAAAACATGAAGTTACTAACATCTATACTCTGGGCCTAACTTCTAGAGGGAAAGTGGGTAAGTTGCTAATTTGGAAAACAAACTCTAGTGATGACACACACAATCACTGTCCTTGGAATTGAAATTATATTTTCAATCAAAGAAGACAAAATATTTTTCCATTCCATTTTCTCCTAGTAATTTTAAAATGTATAGTCCCTACAATTTCATTTTAGAGTAAATGTCTACCTAATACTTTACATAATGCTTTGTAGTTTATAAACACAGATTGCCTATACTGCCTCATTTAATCGTTACAACTACTGTTTGAAAGATAAGAAAATTCAAGGAGCTCCATCTCCTCATCCAAGGCCACCAAGCTCAGTGTCCTAGGTGGGACTTAAACTAGAGTTCAGATCCCAAATCCAAAGTTCTTTCTGCAGTACTTACTACTCCACAGCCATGGTCATTTTTCTAAATATTTTAGTTTCAGATATTTTCCTGAGATCAGGGCCCAGCTACCGCTGGGACGAAAACACACAGTGGTTATCAGGACCCACACTCCTTCCCCACATTCTCACTAATTCCCTTCTGCACACCTGTTAACCTCAGTGACGATGACAGAGAGGCTTGCTCCGCATTGGGAAAATGGGACTTCAGGGGCTATGCTCTGGAAACCAGCTACTGGGCTTAGATCCCAGGCCGCCACCTCCTAAAGTGTGACACTGGGCAGCTTCTGCGCCTACATGCTCCTGTCTGTACACAGGAACTGAAAACGTGGAGCTGTTACGGGAAGTGAATGATGTGATTACATCAAGCCCTTAAACCCTGACTGGGACCCAGGAAGAACCAAATAAATCCTGGTTAGTATTGCTTGGAAGAACAAAAGCTTGTGGTGATCATAACCATAACTATCTTAAATGCACAAAAACTCCTTCGCCTTCGGAAAGCTGGTAAGCGCCGCAGAACCACTAGCACCCAGATATGCCTGTGGTTCTGTCTAGGAGGGCGGAAACCCAGAAGGAGGCTGTGTGAGGAGGCCTCCCGTGAGCAGGGGGTGGTTTTAGAAGGTAGAATGAGCAGAGATACTGTGTTTCCAGAAAATGCCCACGAAAATTAGTACTTCCTTAGCAAACAATGATTGTTTAGAGTGCTGCAACCCCCGGCGCCAAGCTCTAGGAGGGAAATGTAGGGAATGGAAGGGCTTCCAGACCTCCCGCCTCCACACCCCAGGCACACATGGCGTGGGAACAGCCGAGCTTCTCACTAAGCCGCTGCAGGGCGATGGCATCAGGCTTCCAGAAGACAACCACAGAGTTCCTGGAGACGGGACTAACCCTACTGGGCACAGTCTGACCGCTCTCCTTCAGGTCTTTGTTTTTCTTTGCTGTGGTTGAAACAGAGTCTCTCTGTGTAGTTCAGGCTGGCCTTAAACTCACTATGTCACCCAAGCCGGCCTCAAACTCACAGTGATCCTCCCTAGTGCCAGAATTACAGGTGTAAGCTACCTACCCTGGCTTCCCCATCAGTTCTGACCTACCGTATGGCTTACCTGAGTCATACAGCCCCTCAAGGACACTCTCTTCTTCCCCTTCTTTCCTCCCACCACTCCCATAGTGTTCTACCTAATAATATTTTCCTAAAGGGTGATGAAGACACATACAATCATGTTGTAAAAACACAAAATGCCCTGTGACTTAATGATGACTACCCAAGATATAAAAATCAGTCCAACAAAGCATAACTACCTTCATCCTCATGTGAAGTACTTGCTCAGTGATTTCAGACATATTAATTTAATCATACCTCAGACCCTCGGGCTTGATACAGTACCACTACTGTTTTATAGAGGAGTAAACTATGACATAGAAGCAATTTTCCTGATAGAAGCCCATGAGTCAGTAGTACAGCTGGTGAGAGCCCTCGAGACCTGGCCTCGGCCTAGATTAGCAGCCCAAAGGTAGCTTCCACTCCCTTTCCACAGCAACCTTCCTCTGCTACATGTTCTAGTGGCTCAGGGCCTGTCCTCTGAGACTTAAGAATAAGCTACACAGAAAGCTCAGTAAACATGTTAATGGCTTGGCAAGTCCTCTAGTTTTGGTGGTAAAGACCATCCTTCAAAATATACCAAAGCAAGGGGCTGGGGATTTAGCTCAGCGGCAAAAGCGCCTGCTTGGCAAGCGCAAGGTCGTGAGTTCGGTTCCCGGTACCGGAGAAAAACCAAAAAAAAAAAAAAAAAACCAAAAAAAAAAAATATATATATATACCAAAGCAAATATATATATGTGTTTGTGTGTGTACCTATATGTATAAAACTACACACACGTACACATTTATAATTTATACCTTAAATATATAAAGAATACTCAAAATTCAGCAATAAGAAAATCACTGAATAGAAAATGGGCAAAAAAGCCAGGTGTAGTGGTGCACACCTGTAATCCCAGAACTCAGAAGGCTGAGGCAGGAGGATTGCTGTGAGTTCAAGGCCAACCTATACTACAGTTTGAGAACCTGCCTCCAAAAAAAAGAAAGAAAGAAAAGAAAATGGGCAGAAGATTTGAACAGACTACTTCTCAAAAGAAGAAATATACAGATGACAAAAAAACCCACATAAAAGGATGTGCAAAATCATTAACCATCAGAGAAATGTGAGCTACAATCACAGCAGTGTGCCATTGCACAGTCTTCAGAATAGCTGAAATTTTTAAAAGGACTAATAATACAGATGGACCCTGATCTACCTGTGGGTCAATTATGATTTTTTTATTTCACCATGGTACAAACGCAATAAGCATTCAGTGGAAATCATACAGTTCCCTTATACTCATTCTGTTTCTCACTTTTAGTACAGTAGTCAATAAATTACCTGGTATGTCAACACTTATTACAAAGTAGGCCTTAGATAATTTTGCCTAACTATAGGCTAATGTAAGTGTTTTATGTACATTTAAGTTAGTCTTGCTTAAGATATGATGGTTAAATGTATTGACGCATTTATTTAATTATTTATTTAGCAATACTGGTGATTGAACTCAGGGTGTCACACATGCTAGGAAAGCATTCTACCACTGAGCTATATCCCCATCCTTTTTATTTTTTGCTTTGCGACTGGGTCTCTCCACATGACCCAGGCTGGCCTCTAACTGGCAGTCCTCCCATCTCACTTTCCCAAATAGCTGAGATTACAGGTGATTTTTATTTACAATATTTTCATTTTACAGTGGATTTATCAGGATATAAGACCATCATAATTTGAGGAGGGAGATTGAGACGGAGTCTCTCTATGTAATTCAGACTGGCCTTGGACTCAGTATGTAGCCCAGGTTGGCCTTGAACTCACAGTAATCCTCCTGCCCCAGCCTCCCGAGTGCTGGCCTTACACGTGTGTGCTACCATGCCCAGCATAATCCCATCAGAATTCAAGGACCACCTGTATTAGTTGTTGCCAGGTTTGTAGAGCAACCAAAACTCTCATACATGGTTAGCAGAAGTGTAATAGGAGACCTCTGAAGAAAACAATTTGATGGTTTCTTATAAAGTACTGCATGAAGGGCTGGCAATGTAACTCAGTGGTAGAGCACTTGCTTAGCATGCATATGACCCTGAGTTTGATCCCCAGAAAGAAACGTGGGGGAGAGAGGGAGAAAGAGAGAAAATGGAAAGAAAGAAAGAAAGAGAGAAAGAAAGAAAGAAAGAAAGAAAGAAAGAAAGAAAGAAAGAAAGAAAGAAAGAAAGAAAGAGAAAGAAAGAGAAAGTGAATTATCATATAATACAACAATTCCATTCATAGGTGTTTACCCAAGAGAAATGACAGCATGTTATGTTAGTCAGCTTTCACTAATGAAATACCTAAGACAATTAGCTCATAGATAGAAAAGTGGGGGGTTGTTTGTTTTTTGCAGTGCTAGGAATGGAACCCAGGGCCTCATGCATGCTAAGCAAGCACTCTACCGCTGAGCTACAACCACACCTAAGAGAAAAAGTTTATTTTGGCTCACAATTTTAGAGGTTCAATATCAGCAGCCTTATTTGTTTGGGGCCCTGGAGCGGATAGCACTTTAAGGCAGGAATGCATCAAAATGCTCATCTTATGAACCAAGAAACAAAGCCAGACAGGAAAAGAGGAGAGACCAGGGTCCCACACTACTTTAAGTAAATGCCTGCAAATGACCAAAGAACCTGCTGTGAAGTTTGTTTCACCTCCCAAGTGTTCCACCACCTCGCATAGCATCACTGGGGACCACATCTTAGTACAGGGACCTTGGTGACACATATCTTGAGACCTGTATCCAAGCCATGGCTGTACACAAATGCTCACAGTAGTTGTACAGTAGTATAGCAGTTGTATAATAGGCTGCCTCTACCTGCCTAGAATCCACCTTAATGGATTTTAATAATCCCTACTGCTTAGAATTCACACATTTGCAAAATAACCTTCTCTGGACTATGGGCTGAAATTGGTGACAATTTCTAACAAAGAGAACATGACAAAAGTGATTAGCTATAATTTCTGAGACTAAGTTACACAAAGACTAGACTTTTCATATTGTCCTCTCTCTCTCTCTCTCTCTCTCTCTCTGGCTTTGATGAAGTTAGTGGCTACTCTGTGAGCATCTCTATGGAGAGGTCCACAAGGAACTGAGGATGCCTCTGGCCAACAGCCAGGAAGAAAATGATGCCTTCATTCCAGTAGACAGCAAGAAACCACATCTTACCAATAACCACAAGTGCAGGAGTGAGTGCCCCAGCCCACACTCTGCTTGCAGTTCTGTGAGAAACCGTGAAGCAGGAGCAGCTAGCTAAGCTGCACCCAAGCATTTAACACACCAAAAGCATGAGATAATAAATATTTGTTATTATTTCAAATCACTAAGTGTTGTGGTCACTTGTTATGCAGCCTATCTAATACATATTCGAAGTAATCCAAAACCAAAAACATCAAGAGAATGCTAAACTGTGATATATTCATTCAGTAGACTGCTACTCAGCAATAAAAAAAGACATACTTCTGATACAGGCAATAGCATGGATCAATCTAAAACAATGAGACAAACAATAGAACAGCAGTCTGATTCCATTTATGCAAGAATCTAGAGAAGGCAAAACATATCTAAATTGGCAGAGAGCAGATTAATGGTTGCCCAGGCCAGGAGCTTGGAGCTGACCATAAAAGAGCAAAAGAATCTTCTAGAGGTGACCGAAATGTTCTGTCTTGACTTTGGTGATACACAGGGACATATACTGTACCTTTGTCAAAACACACTGAACTCGCACTTAAAGCAGGCATATTAGGTCATGTGCAAGGTAGACCTTAATAAAATTGATTTACAAAGTTAAAACACATAAATCCCAAGGCAAATATTAAGTACAAGTGTAGGACAGTAAATGTTAAAAATCTATAGAAAAGGAACAGGTTCTGAGCAGAGCATAAATTATAAATAACAAATACTGGCCTAAAAGAAATGGAAAACCAAAATATACAGGGACCTGATAATAGACTGAAAAGATGGCTTAAGAACTGAAAAAGGGCATTGCAAATTATTTAACTTGGTGACCTTCACTTTCTTAATCTGCAAAGTGGAAATAAAGTAACACCTCCCACATTTCTTGTGAGAATTAGAGAAGCATGTTTAATGTGATGCTTGGGACACAGGCTATATTCAGTAATAGTTTTCCTGATATGCAGGGGGTTTTAAACCCTATTCATAGTTTTACTTCCCTATTCAGATCAACAGAAGTCTCTTTAATTCATTCTACAAACAGTGAGTTCCTCCTTTCCAGATTTTTTCCAAGGAAATTCCCTAAATTCTCTGGACACAAGTTTTTGACGTGTGTGTGTGTGTGTGTGTGTGTGTGTGTGTGTGTCCCTGAATCTAATTATAGAGAAAAAAAAGAAAGCATAACCAAAAGCAGGAAACGGGGATAAATCATTAGGAAGGATAGAATCCACAAAACTGCACAGGGAGGACGGTGATACTCTAAGAAACTCCTAAGCATGTTAAATACATATCCCCTCTGTCAGCCCTGAGCTAGGAAGATATGTCCAATTCCGTGCTGGAAGTTGCTGAGATTTCAGAAATCTAAGCCACTCTCCTGCATGGCTGACCTCTTAGCACCTCAAGTGAGGACAGACCTGAGTGGGAGCAGGAACGTCTTTCCACCCTTCCAGGGGAAGACTGGGCCAGGCTGGAGACTGCACCTCCTGGGAGGTTTGGGAGAGGTGTTTAGGGAACGCAGCCTCCTGCCAGCTGGAGCTCCGAAGGAGTGTGGCAGGTCAGCTCTCTGCCGGCCACCTCTCCTCTCCATACCACACAGCTGTGTCTCCAAATCGCCAAGCTCTGGCAGTGCTCAACACTTTCAGATAGCTGCCAGAGGCGCCTGTGGTTCGGACCTGGGTGATACAAAATGCCAGGGATCATTTCTGTGGGTAGCAAGGAGGCGACAGCACCAGTCTCTTAGCCCAGGAAACACAAGTGGATTCAAGATAGCCACTGTTTTTTTTTGTTTTGTTTTGTTTTGGGGGGGGTTTTGGTTTTTCTCTGGTACCGGGAACCGAACTCACAACCTTGCGCTTGCCAGGCAGGCGCTTTTGCCGCTGAGCTAAATCCCCAGCCCCAAGATAGCCACTGTAGCATAACCTCACACAGAGATCATAAACATCAGATTCAGGCCAGGCCAAGAGACAGCTGCTGAGAATCTGCCACTGCATCACAGGAACTTTTAGTAACTTCCACAGGAGACTCATGTGGAGCTTCTCCAGAGGAGGACCCACATTCCAGGTAAGGTAATGGGCACTGGAATCAAGTCTATCCATCGACTATTGACTGAGCTTTGCCATTCACTTTGCGGTCTCGGTTTTCTGCAGTGCCGGTGATAATATCACCTTCTTTGTATGGCTGAGAATAAACAAGAGAGCATATGTGTCCCTGTCTCAAAATAGAACCTCAGTAAATATTAGTCTTCTTGTTTCTGCTGCCATTTCACACAGGAGTATACAAGACTACTTACTCCACTGTTTTGAATTTTCTTCATCGCCCCTTACTAACAGCCACAGTATACTTCAGAGAAAGTACATGTTCTACCAAAAAGGAAAGTTCAACCCAAATTCAGCTTAACAAGCACTGGTGAAACACAGACTGAGCGAGCATCCAGGGCTGCCTGCGCCCCTTCATGGTGCCTCGGCACGCCTCTCTGTGGCGTGCTTCTCCGGGTACAGACGCCTTGCATGGCTCTAAATGAAATAAAGCAGAAAATGTCAGTGATAGTAGAGCTTAAGTGTAGACGTGGCCTAGAATCTCTTCTGCCACGTTCCCATTGCCAAGCCAGCCGCAGGCCAGCCTGGACTGAAGACAGAAGGCGGCAGAGCGTGTGTGAATACAGGAAGGAATTGGTGGCGGGCACCTTCTGAGTCCCGTGCTTTCCTCCCTTCCGGGTTTCTAAGTTCCTGCCTCTGAAAATGACACCTAACGCAGGACCTCAGGTCATCATGTTTTCCTCTTAGCTAAAATGGCTTTGGGACTCTTGGCCTGCAGATTTCACACTGCATGTGAGCATGTCACTTTGCAGCCCATTGCTGCAAAGATCAAAAGCCAAGGCTTTTGGAGGCGGATGTGGTGGCCCACACTTGTAATCCCAGCATCTGGGAGGCTAAGGGATCAGAATTCACGAGTTCGAGGCCAGCCTGGCCAATTTAGCAATTTAGCAAGATCCTGTCTCAAAATTAAAACTAAAAAAAAAGATTGCAATCAATCACACCCACTGCCTATTCTTGTTCCCATCTCTTGATGTGCTTTATTTCATTTTATGTTTCCAATAATCATAACTTCTAATGAGTGGCACTTATTCGGGTCATTGTTCCAGCAAAAGCAAGTCACATGCTTAATAGTTTCTTGTGTTTCTTCAAACTACTTACCTAAGTTTGTAGCTTTATATCTGTAAGATCATTGGATTGATTTCTACTTTCTTCATTAGACCCTAAACTCTATATAGGCAGCTACCATTTATCTTCACCTATCAGGTAGATCTACTATGTAATACTCAGTAATATTCTTTATTTTATTTTATTTTATTTATTTTGGGGGGTTCTTTTTGACGCACGGTCTTGCTATGCAGTTCAGTCTGGCTTTGAACTTACTATGTAACCCAGATTGGCTTCACACCCAGAGCAATCCTCCTGCCTCAGCCTCCTGAGTACTGGGATTATAGTCATGCACCACCACACCTGGCTACAGTAATATTCTTTAAATGAATGAATTGTTCTTTCCTTCCAGAACCATTTAAAGCCAAAGAAAAGTCAACTCCATTAGAATGGAAAAAAATTTTAAATTTTATTTTCACAAACATGTTTGATTTTCAAGTGTCAGACTTTAATAATCTTCATATTCAATTGAAGGAAAGTGAAATTATTGGGGGAGGGGTCAAAGCCATACAAAATAAGTCGTTCTCTTTAAGATTCTCCTTCACAGAAGCAGACATGGCCTCAGGCAAGCTGGACTCTACTGAGGAACATTTCTAGGTTTCAATTCCCACTCACCATTCCAGGCCCGCTGGCCAGGTTCCTGCATCTCAAATTCCTTTACACTCGCCTCATACCTGGCTGTCCCTTTACTCAGGTAGGTGCTGCTGATGGCTTAAAATCCCCATGGACTCCCTGCTCTCCTCCATCCACACTTTTCAAAGCTGGTCTGCTTTACCTCCACACCCACACGTAACTCTGGAATCCCCTACTACTTTCCAACTTCCTGTTTTCTAAGGTATTGAGATACAGCTTAATTTAGCTTTCCTTCAAACTGGAAAAACAAATAACGAGGCTCCAAGAATCCCTTTATTCACGCTTTTCATTATGGAAAACTTAAAAGTAAAGAAAATACTGCAGTAAACTTTGATATACACATCATCCAGCTACAGTTATCATCAGATTGTGACCAGTCCTGTTTCACCCACACCCTCGCTGACCTTCTCCCTCTCCTGGATGATTCTGAGGCCAGTCCTAGGCATCCTGTGACTTTATCCACATGTACTTCAGGGCCTGTCTCCAAAACGTGAGTACAGTCAACCCTCCATCTCCGTATTCTTCATCCACGATTCAACCAACTGTAGATTGAGAAAACTTTGAAAAAAATACATGTCTGTTGGGAACAAGCACAAACCTTTTCTCTTGTCATTATTCCTTAGAAGCACAATTATTTACATAGAATTTACATTATGTTAGGCATTATAAATAACCTAGAGATAAGTTAAGGTAGAGTGGAGGATGTCCATTGTTATATGCAAATATTGTACCACTTTATATGAAAGATAGGTGCTCAGTTGTGTCCCAGAACCATTCCTCCATGGATAATGAACAGGACTTTAAAAACCACAACTAGGGGCTGGGGATTTAGCTCAGCGGCACAGAGCCTGCCTGGCAAGCAGAAGGTCGTGAGTTGGATTCCCGGTACTGGAAAAAAAAAAAAAAACCAACAACAACAATAACAGCAAAAACACAAGTACCAGTACTCTGGCAGGCTGGGGCAGAACTCCAAGTTTGAGCCTACCCTGGGCAACTTAATAACTCGCAAGACTCTGTCTCAATAAAACAATAAAAAGGGTTAGGATTAACGCAGGACCACACATTTAAAAAACCCTCTGGGCACTCTCTGTCGGTAAGTGCTAACTTTTAGTCTAAAAGATACTGACACAGTAAAGCTAGCTCTTCTTTATTACTGCCCTCCCCTATGTACTCCACAAAGGAACACCCACACATGGCTCTCTAAAGGACAGAAAGACACGTATTTCTAATGACAACTTTCTTGTACTCAGCACTAATGGACAACTCCCTTTGCTGTTATCAGTGTATGCCGGAGAGAACCAAAAACTCCTGTAGCTGAACAAATTGTTTTCCTTACCGACTGCAGTGAGGAAGAAGACATTGTGGGAACCATGGAGCATCTTAGTAAGATGCTGGCAAAAAGAACCTGATGTAGGACTTAGGTTTTGGCTGAAAAACTTTGGAGAGAACCTAAGAAGGCAGCATTCATCCTACTCTGAATGCCATCAGAAACTGGCAGCAATTCTATGATTGCCTTATCTATGAAGAGGACAGATTGAAGAAATTAAAGCTATCCTTGGTTTAAAAAGAGAAAAATCATAGTCACTCATTCAACAAGAGAGGAGAAGGTGTGTACATTTATGATCTTTTTTCATCTCACCTTACTATGTCTTGATTATAATGCTGTTTGACAAAGATAACTCTGTGAGACTGTCTCTGTCTCAAAAAATGACTAAAATGGCCTGGCCATGAGTGTCAGACCAGCTCAGAATGTTGCTGAGGTCTAGTTCAGAAGGCCAATCAGGGACTACTTTTTCTGTCATTGTCCTGGCACTTCCTGGGGTATAGAAATTCACTGCAGTACACCACTTTGGGTACAGGTTTATTTGACTTTCTGAGCCCACCTTTCCATTTGGGTTATTTTTAACCACTCATTACCTCTGTGGGCAGGTGTGTGTCGGTGTGTGTGTACATTCCCATTATATTATGTTCAAGTGTTTCTAAGTTTCTTTACTATTTCAGTCGCTTTTCTCAATACTGACAATACCCAACCCACAGCACTTAAAGGAGGAGGGATTTATTTTGGTTCATGGTTTTAGAGGTTTCAGTTTATGTTCAGCAGGCTCCAAAGCAGGGAAGGCACGACAGCAGGGCCTGAAGGAGAAAAGTGCTCACATCATGGCAGCTAGGACACAGAGACAGAAAGTAGGATCCGGAAGGGAAGTATGCATTTCTCAGTCACACCTGCAATGAACCATCTCTTCCCACCTCTGAACAGCACCTTCACCTACAGCACTCTCACGATCCAATGACCTTCAGAAAGTCCTTCTGAGGGCCTGAGAGGTTTCAGAGTCAGTTTTTTTTTAATCTAAATCATAATATTCTATCCATGGCCCCCAAAAGATTCATGTACATCTCTTTTTGCAAAACACGTGTAGTCCATCTCTGTGAGTCACCAAAGTCTTAACTGTTTCAGCACTGCTGAAAAGTCCAAGTGTGAAGTCTCCTCTGAGACTCAAGGAAACCCCTTAGCTGTGAGCCCCTTCAAAAATCAAAAATAAAATTAAATGCTGCTGACATAAAATGGCACAGAGGAAATATTCCCATTCCAAAAGGGAGAAGTAGGAAAATAGAAAGGAATGGGACCAAAGCAAGACTGAAACCCAGCGGAGCAAACGTTAAATTCTATAGTCCAGCAGCCAAGGCAGGTTGTAGAGAGCTATGGGCTCCAAGGCCTTCGGCAGCCCCACACCCAAGGCATTGCATGTTGCAGCCCTCATGGTCTCTCTCTCAGGTGACTTCTCTCACTGCCTGCAACTTTCCTCAGCAGATATTCCGTTTCTGGCATCTTCAGCTTTCTGGGGTCTTCATTACACTTTCAGCTTCACTGTCACAATCTCATGCACTGCCTTTTCAGGGGCACATGCCTGGCCTCCCAGGCTTTTTGTGGAACCCTTGCCTTCTGCATTCCCATAAAACCAGCCCTATGTAGACAGTGTCAAGGTCTGCAACCAGCTCAAGCAGTAGCCTGGCTCTCTATCATGGTTGCAGAGACCTTCAAGGGCCAAGATGCCTGAGCACTGTGAAATGAATCTCAGGGAACTGATGCTCTAGGCATCCCTTCTCCAGATGTAAGCCCAGAGCTCTCTTCTCAAAGCAAATTATTCCTTTTGCACCTTTGAGCCTGTAAAAAGCAGGGTCTTGTTGATTTCTGAGATGCTCTCAAGCCATCTTTCTTATTATCCTGATGTAAATTACTTGGCTTCTTTATAATACCAAAATTTGTAGCAATCAAGGTCTCCTCTGCTCCAACTTTTCAGGTACTTTCTTTCTGGGTATCTCCTACCAGACCACATACTACCCACACCATTTTTTCCCAAGAGGAGATAAAAAGAAAACAACTTCTTCCCCAAAATACTTTCAGTTATAGTGTTGCCATAAACCCAGTTCTCCAGTTTAAAATATAGGCATTATTCTTGCTTTCTAGCTTTTCTTCCATCCCCTCATCCACACATACACACATCTACATCAGAACTGCTCTTTGCTCCACGGCCAACCTCAGCAGGACCCATTTGAGCCCCTTCCACAGCCACTGACTCCTGTCTGGTTTCCCAGCTTCTGTCTTTGTCCTGCTATAATCCAAGTCCCACAGAAGAACCAACATGATCTTAACAAAAAGGAAGAGAAGAGCTTGTATGACTCTTCTGCTCAAAACATTCCAGGGGCCTCTTGCTGAAAATGAATGTAAACCCTGGCCTGCAAGACCCAGCACGACCTGTGTCCCCTTCAACAGTCCCCGCCTTCCCTCATGCTGTCCCTCTGCCTGAAGAAGTTTCCTGTGCTCACGCTCCACTCTTGTGAACACCCCTAAACATCTGGAGAGGTGGTCTGCCCCTCAGCACACCTGCCCTGTTTGGTTCCTTTAACAGTTTCACCTCTAATCTTGTTTACTTTCTTTGTGTTTGTCTACTTTTTCCAGTTCAGCCCTGAAACCTGAAAGATGGACAAAATCTGCACATCCAGCATTGCTGGGCACAAAACTGGCACTCAACAAAATGTTCAGTGATTAATAAATAAGGAGAGGTATGAGGCAGCCATGTAAATCAGACATAAAGCAGGAAGGAGGTGCTAGTAAATCAAATAGAAAGCAGAAAAAAAGGTAACACTGTACTGTTTTAATTCTCAGTCAAGAAAGGTTTAACCAAAAATGTGCGAAGCAGAGGAGTATGTGTGAGTGTGTGTGTGTGTGTGTGTGTGTGTGTGTGTGTGTAAATGCAGGCAGAGATAGAATTAATCAGAAAAAGACAATTATATTTCAAACACATATTGAATATGTACATTGTATATAAGGCACATGCATCTGGTATACATTTGATAATTTTTGTTTACAAAATTATACTTTAAGTGTGGATACATTTTTTTTCCATTAGGACCTAAATAAATCAAACATTCTTTGGATCTGCATTCCTACTGAGACCCAAGTGAACATAGGTGTTTAAAAATAGCTATCAACATTTAGTGATTGTAAATTTATGATAGATGAGTCAGAAAAGATTAAGGAATACAGCCTAACATGACCCTGTGAAACAGGCATGGAATCCAGCAGGCGGGCGTTCAGTGCCTGACTTAGGTGGCCTTGAGCACTATCTCACCAGGCTTCCTTTTTCTCATCTGTGATATAACTATTTTGGGACAGAGGAGATTCTAGCTCGATCAGTCTCAGATCTGAGTGTGGTAGATAGACAGATGTCCTCAACATGGCCCTCACCAGCCTCGTGGGCCACCTGCAGCTGTGTCTGCACCCACTCACACCAGTGGCTCTGTGGAAGAAAAACCCTAGGCATCATAGTGTGTCCCTTATACATTTCTTCAGTTTGCTTTTACCTGAGGGGGTTGGTAAAGGAAAAGAAGGAAGTGGAATGAGCAGGAAGCCTGAGCAGGTCATGGGGTCACACGCTGGAAGGCTCTCGGGTGTGGACATTCCATCCATCCAGCCTGACAGTTACTCAAACCCTAGTCATGGAGTAAGATAAGGATTATTCTAATTCTGGTTCAGCCACTTAATGGCTTGGTGAACCTTAGTAATTTTGTGACTTCTCTGGCCTGTTTCCTCATCCATAAAAAATCAGCTATCGTCCTACCCATCTGGCTGGCCTACTTCAATGGCAAGATTGAATTGGGTAATGATATGAACGTGGGCCTCAACTGATCAGCTGAATTATCCAGACGATTCAAAATCTCTGACAAAATGTACAATTAAAAAACCCATGTTTTATCTATTCAAATACTTGGGTTTTATTTTATAAAATAAACAAATAAAAGCCTGGGGTATTATAACATATGTAAGCAATGCTCTTACTGATTCATAACTGGTCAACCTTAGATAACAAATTATTCCACTTCCCAGATGAAGTGACCAAGGCTCTTAGCTAGTTTCTCAAGGGTGACAGTTATTATGAGGTGAAGCCAGCACTTATACTTTGGGGCCTGTTATATGACATCACAGCCAGGTTTCTCAGAACTGGAGGCAAGCTGACCTCAAAGGCACACGCACATGCGCTGAGAACGTAGCTTCGCTGGGATGATGGTCAGGAGTCTTCACAAGAACAAGGCAGAAAATCTGGAGGACAAATTGCTAACTAGGAAGCTTCAGAAGGAGATCTTTTTGTTTTTCTCTTTCACTTGCTCCAAAGCTGATGAATGAACCATGAGGCTAGTAAGTGGCGCTTGGAGCATGGGAGCTGAATTTACAGTGTGAACGTTAGAATTTGCAGTATGGCTGGGTCTGTGCAGAGAGAGGCGTCATGGTGTCCTGAGACCGTGCCCGCTTGGGGCCTGTCAGCCAGGGTGCACACGTGGTGGAAACAACGCAGCCCAAGTTTCCTGTCATCACATCTCTACCTAAAGTGCACACTTTCTAATCCAGGTTAGAAAATACTGTCTCAACAAAATGAGCATTTAATATGCATAATAATCAATTTCCCTCTGCACAATTGTCTAGACTGCCAGAAAGTATTCCATATGATGTCATTTCCTAAAGTTTATTTTTTCAGAAGGTCAGGAGGAATACCATTCTTGAACTTTAGTAGAATAATCTCCCCTCTCCCTATCACTTTCCCTTACCCTTCTCCTCCCCTCCTAACCCCCTCTTGCCAGTTAGCTTTGTACACTTTAAAAGTTTTCAATTCAGCATGATAAATGGAGATACTTGTGTCTACTGGAACTGAAAATATTCATTCAAAGTTACATTAAAATCACAAGAACATAGAAGTTCCAGCCTCAGAAGCTGAGGGAATTAGATGATTAGATGCATGGTTAAAACAAAAACAATCAAAACTAAGCATTCAAGAAGCAGGTAAGAATTATACCTTAGATTTTCCATGGTCTATTTTTATAGTTGTATATGAGTGGCAGTCATGATTATCATCAGCATCACTATCAGTTAATGTTTTATGGTGTCTTGATTAAGAGAAGGCACCGTGCTAGATACAGTTAAGGACTTTACCTTTCCAGGAGATGTGGCCACCATGTTTAAGGAGTGGCCCATCTCCACTTGTAGGACAGAGATAAGATTAAAGGTTTTGACATGGTGATAAGTTTGGAAAAGTACGTATGGTTCTGAAAGTCCTGGAGTGAGCACCAGAGTGCTGACTTCCAAAGTCCTTCCATGGACAACAGGTGCCCGTTCCAACAGCTCAGAGAAAGAGCCTGGGAAATACTGGAAGGCTTCAGAGAGATCAAAGAAGTAATCCTGAGAAGTGGTCCCTGCATCCACCACGTATAATGGAAATCAAATTTCTGTAGTGAAACAAGAGAGGAACAAGAAGGCAAGAGGTTCACAAGGGGCGTGGCCAGGAATTAGAAAGAGGGCCTCGGCCCTAAAAGGAAGCCAAGGTATGAGGGCGAGCGGAAGGAAAACAGCAAGGTGAGAGAAGATGTTTCCTTCAAAAGTGCAGATTTCAACAGTTACTACAGCTGACTGGTGGGTAAATGAGAAGTCATTGTATTCTCTGTCTTTGGCAGAATTACTCTAACTTCCTTTACGAACATTTAGGAAAGGTGAGAACTGAGTATATGAGAAGAGAGTGAGCAAACAAAATTAGGGAGGACACTGAGTGTACAAGAGAAAATAACAATAACTCATCTAAGAGAAGGCATGCGGAGGTGGAAATGAGGCTCATGGGGAAATAAGTGTTCTAACTGGAGAGAGATAGCTGCAGAGATGAAGATAAGAATAAAAGGTGGGGTAAAGAGGAAGGTGGTGAAATAAAACCCTTACAGTGCTGAAAAGGAGGTGGAAAAAAGGTTTTGAGCTTTCATTTCAACAAAGAGGGAGGAGAGATTATAGCTTGCAGGACAGGGAGGATTCGCGTTAATGAAAAGGGTGGGATCCTCCGTCGTGGGATGCAGTAGAGGACACAGAGCCACTGAGGGGGGCGCGCCTCTAGTGGAGGCGGCAGAGGTGTGCAGCAGGCACACCGGAACAGCAAGTCCCAGAACCTTCTGAAGTCCCCAGGCTGGTGGTGATGTCCCCAGACAGACGTTTCCTAGAGCAAGTAGCAGGTATCTGAAACACCCCACAGAGCAAAGTAGGAAGGCAAAGGGAGGGTGTCCATTTGTCCACAAATAAGCACACTGAAAATGTGTACATCACTGTGCAGTCCAAGGACGATCAGAACCACCTGAAGATTGTTAGAAATGCATGGTCTGAGGCCCCACCCAACCTTCTAAATCAGAATCTACATTTAGAAAGATTGAAAATGACTGATATGTTAGTCACCTCTCAGTCACTGCAACTGAGATAATCAAATTAATAAGAGGAAAGGTTTATTCCACCTCACAGTTTAGAGACTTCAGCCCAGGTCAGGGGGCCCTCTTGCCTTTGGGCCTGTGTTAGGGCAGCACACTGTGGACAGAGCACATGGTGGAGCAAAGCCACTCACCTCATAAGTGGGGTATGAAGAAAGAGGGACGAAGGGGCCAGGCCCCAGTGTCCCTTCAAGGATGATGCCCCCGTGATATAAAACCAACCTGCAAGCCCCACTCTTTAATGTTTTCACCACCTTCCAAAATCCACAATGAGAGCAGATCTTTTAATATATGGGCCTTAGGGAACATTTAAGATCCAAATTATAACAATTTATATACACATTAAAGTTTGAGATTTATTTCCAACCTATAACTGCTGGAAGCTGTGACATACGAGTAACCACAGCAATGTCAATTTCGATTAAAACCTCTGAGCACCTTGTGCACTCCAAAGAGCAACACGACTCCATTGTATGCAAATACCACGTTCGCTTTATCCATTCACCTGTTGAAGGACATACAGACCTATTTCAAGAGGTAGCTCTTATGAATGTACTGCAATAAAGCTAGAAAGGGAATAGCTGAATCAAATGGAAATTCCAGTTTTAGATTTTTGAGAATCTCCATACTGATCTCCATAGTATTTATATTAGATTACATCCCTACCAATAACGTAGAAGGTTTCTTTTTCCCCACAGCCTCAAAAGAATTTGTTATCATGTGATTGTTTTGATGGTTGCCGTTCTGTTGGAGGTAAGGTGGAATTTCAGGGTTGTTTTCGTTTGCATTTCTCTAATGGCAAGCAGTATTGAGCATTTCTCCACATATTTATTGGCCATTTGTACTTTTTCTTCTGTGAAGTGTCTATTAATTTCACTAACCCATTTTTGATTGGGTTTTTCATTTTGGGAGGTTTATTGATTGATTGATTGATTGATTGATTGATTTAGTTCTTTATACATTCTAAGTACATTCTGTCCCAGGAATAGCTGGTAAAAATTTCTTCCCATTCGGTAGGTTTTCTTTTTACTCTGTTGGTTGCTTCTTTTGCTGTGCAGAAGCTTTTAAGTTATATATGATCCCCTTTGATATGATTCCCAGAACTATTTTCTATGCAATTGGGGTTCTGGTCAGAAAGTCCTTGTCTGTACTTCAACATATGAACTTTTGAAAGACACATTCCAACCACAGCAGCAAGTAGCAAATATGTTATGCATTATTAATATCTATCCTCTTGTTCTTAAAAGCTCCGTCCTTTTAACATGCCTCTCTAGTACTTAACATAAAGGGGTCAGTAAATATGCCAAAACAATAAATGTATGAAAGCTAAAATTGGCCCTGACAAAAGCTAATTGATACAATACTTTAAACAATTTAATACAATTCACTTTTGAGGGGGTTGTTTGGTTTTGAGACAGGGTCTTTCTATGTAATTCACGCTGGCCTCATCCCCCAGCAGTCCTCCTCCCTCAGCCACCAGAGCACTGGGATTACTGGCAAAACCACTTTTGATTTCACTTGCTTTTTTCCTGATCATGTTTTTTTTTAATGTTTGTGAATTTCTTAAAAAGCAAAGCTGACTGGGAAAAATAATTTAACAAATAATTGGGAAATATGTATGCAAAAGCACAGACCAAAAGAATAATACATAATTACACGAAGTCAGACTCATGGACATTAAAAAATGCAGTGTTAACATTTCTCTTCTTTAGCCGGGTGCGCGCCTGTAATCCAACTTCTGGAGGCTCAGGTAAGAAGATCACTTGAGACCAGAAGTTTGAGACCAGCCTGGAAAACATTAGCGAGACCGTCTGAGACAGGAGGGAAGTGCCTGATGCCCCCCGAGAGACACTTATTTCTTCATCTTTTCTCCACAGCTGCCTCAAGGGCCTTGTGTCCAGCCCTGGCTACATCAGATGCCCCACGGCCACTCTGGGAGACATTTGCTTTGGCCAAGGGTCCATCCCTGATGAGTCTACCTGCAGCTTTCTGGATGGCCCCGCAGCCATCCCCAACCAGGTTGAGGAGGTGCCCTCCCCTCCCCATGATTGATCAGAAAGTCTGCCACCACATATGTGCAAGCCCACCTTTTATTAAATCCTACACAATCAGCCTCCCCATAATCTTATTAGGTTCAGTCTGGGCACTTCTTTTGCTGCAGCATAAGTCCTGGTTCAGAGCACATATTTTTATCTGTCCACAATTTCTCTCAAGTAGAGCAGGCTGACCTGGTAACACCAAAGGCCACTGGCACCAAAGCAGCCAGAAACCAGGGCTGCTGGAGAGCAGTGGAGAACTGCCAAAAGCCAGCCTTGGGAGAGCTCCAAGGCCCACTGATAGCTGCTGGCTCTGGCTGCCAGGGCAGTGGCTGAGGGTCACTAACACTGGCAGTAGATAATCTCTAGAATGGAAAGCTCAAGACTGTTAACACTAAAAAAGTGACACTTGCCGAGCATGGTGGTGCACACCTATAATCTCAGCTACTTGAGAGGCTGAAACAGGAGGATCTCAAATTCAAGGTCAGCCTGAGTAACTTAGCAAAACCCTGTCTCAGAAACTAAAGTGGGCCAGGGATGTGGTTTAGGAGTTGCATATTTGCCTGGCATATGTAAAGCTCTTGGTTTAATCTCTAGTACCTCCAAAAGAAAAAAAGGAGCTACACTTTACCGCTCAAAATTATTATGCAAATCAAACAAAAGAACCCTCAGCCTGTTGGTGATACCCTGTCTCAAAAAAATAAAAATTTCTGTGCATGAAGGAGGCAATGAGGGAGAGACACAAGGGAGTGCCTAGTCAGCCTGTATGGAGGGCTGCGCATTTTAAACCCATGATACGAATTTCTACACTTAAGTCTCCTGTATAATCCATGCCTGTGTTCAACAGTAAAAAGAAGACGAAAGACTCAGTGGTGTTTTACTTTATGGAGCACGGTTGGGGAGTGAGTTCCTGTTAAGAGTTAACTTTCCACATATAACCACGGCAACACAGGAGAATGCCCAAACAGATCAATACCGGGGCAGATCACTTGGCTGGAGTTATCAGCCATTGCTCACGCATGTCCTAGAGGTCACAGCTCTGCCCTTTTGTACTGAGCCGTGTGTTGGAGAAGCTCCACAGTACCCCTCTGGGCCAAACAGCGGCACTGGACTTTATTTGTGTGTCAGATTCTGAAATCAAATGGAGAAACTGACTTTTCAGCATAAATCATGCCCGCTAGTTCCTTGAGTCCAAACCCTGAGTGTGAATTTTCCCTTCCTTCCCCCACCCCTTTCCAGATTAGGTGTTCCACTTCCTGCTGAGGGTCTGAAGGCACAATTAATAGCTGAACAAATAATGAGTTAGTCACTATCCAAATGTTTGGAGTCTCAAGTGACCAGGGCATTCCAGAAGAATGATGGTCATTCAGAGTTTCCCCTTCACTAGACGGGAAAGAAAACGCTTAGGTTTTCCATCTAAGTTACTCGTGTACTGCACCGTCAAAAGAGGACTGAAGTGTGGTCCAGGGTATCCTTTACTTTCCTCTGCTCATTCAGATTAGACAGACAGACAGCTCCAGCAGGTGGTCTGAAAAGTGTAGGATATCAGGGCTGTGCTGGCGAGGGTCAACCAAAGGCCATGATGGTAACTCCTGGGAGAAAAATGCATAGTCTCTGGATAAAGAAACAAACTATCTGGTTCCCAAAGAGGAGCTCCCTACTTCCGAGGTGGTGCTCTTCGATATCCATAGAGCCTTTGCCTCCTTTGGAGATCTGACTCCCAAGGCTTCTTTCCAAAAGCTGATGGGTTATGAATGAGGACCAGGCACCTGCTAGGGTGTCAGAAAACTACCATCAGCAAAGTGATGACCGTCCGTATGTGCTGCAGGTCACCCTCTCTTTTCTTCCTCCCACTTGTCCTTATATCTGACTTTTCTACCAAAAGAAAATCACAAATTATTTTGTAGTAAGAAATAGTCCTATTCTGGTGTTGCTCAGAAGGAAACATCTGTTTCAAACACAGAACTACTCTATCGTTTATATTGAAAAGATTTTTTCATTTGTTTCTAAGAGGGAAAAATCTATTAGAGACACCATAGTGTGGATATCGGCATGACGGTGTTGATTTAAACTGCCGGCTCATCCCCTTGTACCAGAACGGCCTCACAAAACTCCCTCAGCCTCGCTGAGCCAGTGTCTTTGCCCATAGAAGAGGCATGACACCTTCCTTGCGGTGGTGATTTGCACCGAAAGGGCTCCTCTATGCTTGGCATGTCCCGTGTGCTCAAGGAACACTTGAGTTCTTCTTTCTGACTCTGCTCCAGAGATCACCAAGTGGAATTATAGGGCAAGCAGGATACATCTTGCAGACACTCAGAGCCTCAGTGTCCCTCTGCACTGACTCCTGAGTCTTCCCGCAGCACCCCTGTCCAATGCCCCAGAGACTGGCAGAGCTCAGTGTCCTGCTCCCCTGGGGCAGGTTTCACCATGATTACATATCACTTGCTTTTTATTTTGCAAACATTGGATTCCCAAAAAACTTGTACCATACATTTACCCACTCCCCACAATAAATATATTCACTATGTAGTGCAAACATATACTAAAAAAGGTGTTTCTAAACTTTTGTCTGTTACCTTAATTCTGACCTCTACACTCTCCGAGGGAATCCTGACAGTCTCAGCACTCTGGCCCTCAGCCTGTGGCGTCACTGCCATCATGGTACCAGGCAGGGTCTAGGCGTGGCAGAGCCCTTCCTAAGTGCTCAGTTATTGAGCAAGTTAATAACTGAATCACTCTCCTGCAGACTGGCAAATGTCCCGATAAGGGCACATTTTACTGCCTCCCATGACCTCTAACTGTTCTTCAGCTTTGTCCTCTCTGCCCCCAGTGAAATATCTCTCCTCTCCTCCTGTACCCCGTGCTGATCCACCTTTCCCCCTAGCCTCTGTCAATGCAGTTTTTACTCCTGTATGAAAGAGAAGCTGAACAATTCCATGATATCATATAGGGAAGAACATGGAACTTAATTACTTGAGTAGCAAGTAGAAATACAGCTATCAGGCGATAAAATGAATATTTATTCTGATTTTATCTTTTATTTTTGTTTGTTTGTTTGTTTGGTTTTTTTTTTGGTTTTTCTCCGGTACCGGGAACCGAACTCACGACCTTCCGCTTGCCAGGCAGGCGCTTTGCCGCTGAGCTAAATCCCCAGCCCCGATTTTATCTTTTAAAAAGTCTGTAGGTCTAAGCTCAATGATATCCAACTAGACCATCAAATTATTTTCATTTTGAGAGAAACAGAAGCTCCTTTCGATAACCCTGCATTCCTGGCTTTCAGCAGAAAGACCAAAGACATGCACTAGAGACCATTAAGTACTGGGAGAATGACTGTAACCAGGATGTAATCCAATTATACGAGTGATTTATAAGGAGCCCAGAAGAATCTTTCTTTATTTAGACCAAGGCACTGTCAGATTAAAGGTGCAGTGGTTCCAAACTGTCTTTCCAGCCTGCTCTTCAACCGCAGCAGTGTGTCTTGTCTGTGCTGGTGGATTATTAACAGAGGTTATTGGTCTCCATGGCAAAACGATTGAGCGATTGCGCTGAACGTAATGCGCTGAACGTAATCTCATTTATGGGGGTGCAAAAAAATATATAAGTGTGCGTTGCCATCAAGGGCCCGCTGCAGTTGAGAGGCTAAAGCAATTCCAAGGACACAGTCACAGAGATCTGGATCTCAGTCCCAAAATACCGACTGAAGTGGGGACAACCACTGGCACGCTCCAGCCAAAGCCTTGAGGAGACCCGGGAGGGGGCAGCGAGGAGCAGAGTGTCGTCCTGCGGGGGCCCAGCATGTGTACTGGGAGCTGCGCCAAGTGCCTGGGGGGCACCCTCATCCCCCTGGCTGTGTTTGGCTTCCTGGCTAACGTCCTGCTGTTCTTCCCTGGAGGAAAAGTGATCGATGACAACAGCAACCTGTCTGAAGAGGTCTGGTACTTCGGAGGAATATTAGGAAGTGGGGTCTTGGTAAGTAGGGAGACCTTCAAAGCAGATTCCCCCTTCTCTTGTCCCTGTGAAATCGGTACTCACTGGGGAGAGCCACAGGATATTTGGAAGCTAACAAAATCCAGGCATTTAGGTCTCCTCTCTGTTCAGAGCTGACAAGAACGAGCCGATTTACTAAGCAGCTAATCCCCAAGCTAAGGCTGGTACATGGGACACCCAAGTTCCATGAACCAGACTGAAGGCCACATAACTGCTTTATTGCAAGAGAATGCCAAAAGAGTTTTTAAAACAAAAGGCAGTGATTCTAAGAAAATGCGTTGACTTAAAGCCTCAAAGCAACGCGTATGTCGGAGGAGCCCTCTCCACTGGGCCCCAGTGACTTCCTTACTCCTTGTTGTCAATGGAGTTGGGAACCTGTGGGGTGGGTGTGTGGGGGTCTCGGTTTTATGACCACTAAGGACAAGTTTCTTGTGCTTGTCCTAACCCTCCATCTAAATGGGAAAGCAGGGTGTCTCTTCTTGCAGTCCTGCTTCACTGAAGCCAGGATCGCTCAGGCCACATGGCAGCCCAGTCCTCAGTGACACCTGTTTACCCTGCGGGCGGGCTGTGGGTCCCTGTCGTCCTCCTTGAGCCCACAAGCCCTGCATGGTGGAGGAGGCGCCTCACCTGCGGGGCAGCCTGGGTGCTCCCCGCCACCCCAGAGCCTCTGAGGTGCCTCTCTTCCCGGCAGATGATCTTCCCCGCGCTGGTGTTCTTGGGCCTGAAGAACAATGACTGCTGCGGGTGCTGTGGTAACGAGAGCTGCGGGAAGCGATTCGCGGTGAGTGACCACGGGGGACGCCACCAGAATCACTGCAAACACCAGTCTCCTGGTGCTGGGTAGCGTAGGGACGGAGACAAGGGGCCGGTCTTAGCCAAGATACCGGGGGCAACTGGTACAGGAAGGCAGCCCTGCTTCTCGCCACCGGCGCAGAACAGCAACAGTAATAAATGTACAGCGCGTCACAGGCCCCGGACCTCGGGCTAGGAGCACTGTTTTAGGGTTTGCAGGCAGGCAGGGATGTCAGAGCTGGAAAACTAGAGTGGTGCCCCAGAGAGAATGCAGGCTTGGAAGGCAAAGCCAGAGCTGTAGCTCTCCCTCTGCTGCAAGAGCCCACGAGACCAAGGACAAGTGACTTCTGGCTCTGCTCAGTCCCTGCCCCAGGGGACTTGGGATGGGAGAGAAGATGGTAACTTCCCACAGCTGCTTGAATTCCCTGTCTCTACCCCTGTTAACCTCACAATCCCTGCGTCTCCAAGAGTCTGTGGCATCTGCTTCCTCTCTTGTTTCAGGTCTCGTTTCTCTTTGTGGATAAGCTAGACAGCGTTTCATATGGCCTCCTTCTTTGTATACGAGGTATCTACTTTTGCGGGCAGGGGGGAGCCTGGGGCGTGAGGTCATTCCCATTCTTACAGATGGGCAAAAGCCACCATACTGCCCTGTGCTCATGGTAAAGTGCGGAAGTGACTGGATCCGAATCCCCTGAGCACAGGGCAGGGTCCCATGGTGCACAGATACGCTGCATCTTTGAACACAGAACCTTGTTCCCTTTTCGCTTCCCCTTCAGTCCTTTCGATTCTGCCAAGGAAAACATCTTGTTTTGATGGAAATAAGGCTTTGTCATTTCTAACCCTTCACAATCTCCCTTTCTAACAAAGAAAGAAAAGTTTCAGCCTGCAGGAATTTCAGCAAGGTTATGTAACTGAAATTTAGTTATATTATGTTTATGTTTGCCAATGATAGTAGTTTTTCTTTCATAATACTGTTATAAGAATAAAATAGAGAATTTGTTTAAAGAAACATATTAAGCACTCATGCAGCAAAAAAATAAAGGTAGTAAACCGGAATGACGAGTGTACCAGCTCCTACACCAGGCTCAGGGCTCAGTTTTCCATCTGAGAGATTCGAGCTCCAACAGTGAACTATGTACTTTCACTTCTTTAAAGTATATTTTGCTGTTCTGAGATAGAATCATCTTAACATTTCACCTTCATCATTATATGCTCATTAAGTCAATCAAAAATATTTATTGGGCAAATGTAAAGGGCTGAGGCTGGTGCATTGTGCGTATGTTGCAATCTTATAGGTTTCAATATAAGTTCGTATATCACTCAAAGGCAATGTTTTCACTTTGTATACACTATCCTGAGGCCTAACTAAGCACTCGTAATTTTTCTTTTAACAATTAAGACTATGGCTTACAAAGAGTATAAAAGATAATTACAATTTACTCAATATAATTATCTAATATATGTTATGTATGAGAGATATTTTCATATAATTAATTCTAAAGGAAAGAAAGAAATATATAACTCATTTCCCCTTGAAATATAATCCCACTGTACCTTGTGAACTTTTGAAAACTAAGTTGGAGGTCAAAGTTTGAAGAAAGTGAAATTACCAGTTAAGTAACATGGATGAAAAGAGAGAAGAATCATGGCTTAGAAAGCTAACATTTCTTCTGGACACTGAGCAGAAGGCTGAAGACCGGCTAGCATAAAATAAAGGGTGTTTGTTTGTTTTTAGGTTTCTTTATAGCCACAAAGAGACATGAAATAGCAGTCAACATATTATTCAAAGCTTTTTTAAGATTAGATTTCAGTGAACTCCAAAGAGAAGGCAGAAAAGTCATGTTTTTATAAGCACAGCTGAGCCAATACGAACTGAAATATTCGGTCTGACCACTAAACTTTGTCCACCGGGCTCGCCAGCCTTCCAGGTGGGGTCTGCCTTGGAAGGAGTTGAGGGTAAAACCTCCAAAGGCATGGGCGGTGCCCAGCAAAGGACCAGCTGTGCCGGGCTATAAACCGAGTCTCACAGCTGTGCTGCCCAGGCTCACCACACGCTGGTGAGCCGGCACAGAATTCCTTTGTTTGGTTTTGTATGTGTTTTAGTCAACTAACAACTTTGAAAAATTGAGAGATAGCACAAAAATGTCTTACCTCCCCTCCAAAAAAAATCACTAACCTGACATACTTGGACCCACATTTTGACACAATGGTGGCCTGTGCTGGGTGCGGCTGAGCTGCAAAGACCCCCGAAGCTTGCTCCACCCCTCAGATTCCAGCCCTGGAGGCCCAGTTCACACCCTGCTTCAGTGCTGTGTTCCCTTCTGGTGCGAAGCTCTGAGGCATCAGAGGTGCTTGCAGACAGAGGAAAAGAAAAAAGCGACAGCACAACTGGGTTAGGGCTAGAATGCTGAAGACGTGAGTCATTTTGCGAGTGTTCAGGACTCCGGGCTTCTGTGGAGCTCTGTGCAAGTGGGCCCTGGGTGGTGGGAAAGCCAGCGTGAGGCAAACACAGCAGGTTGTCCTGCCTTGCCCTCTGTCCCTTGTTTCCTTGCCTCTTTCTCTCTCCTGGCTTTACGTCTTTCTAGAACATTCCCCAGACGTTAGCTGTACCACTGGCTTTCTCTGGCAGTAAGCAGGATGTAGGAGAAAGGAAAAGCAGGATGTGGTGGCTCCAGTGATAAAATGACGCACTAAGCTGGAAAGAATGTGGAGATCACCTAACTCATAGTTTCATGGCGAACGTGAGAACATGAAGGCCAGCGCCCCTCCGAGGCCAGTGAGACTGAAGCTCGTCCGGGTCTGCACTCTTTCGAATAAATGAAGCTAAATGAGTGCCAGGAAAATAAACTCTTGGGCAAAAACAGTGAAAGTGGGGCGACTTTCAAGATGGGCCTTGAAACCCTGGCCTGGCCGAGACTTCAGGCCTCTTCTGCCTATACTGGGGTTCTGAGTGACCTTTTTCCTGCCAGTTTAATCTTTAAAAAATGGATCCGAGGGTAGCTCCTCAGAAAGTGTTTGCATAGCACACAGGAGGCCCTGGTTCAATGTCCTGCATGGAAAGAAAAAGAGAGGAAAAAAAAAGAAAGAGCGAGCTCTTAAAGGTCCAGATGGACAAAGGAGCAGCTAATTAATTTTATCAATTTATTCATGTTAAAATGTATCCCTTAGTAAGCCATTTATGAAGACTTTGGACTTGACTCAAAAGGAGTGTCTTTAATAATGGGACAGAAAGCAGATTAAGGAGATATTTGCAGGCAAACATTTCAGCATCCCTCATGCATATCAGGGTGGATAAACTCCACACACCCCCGCTGTAGGCACCCCGAACACATATGGGCAGGGCCAGGCGGCTGACCTGAGGGAAGATCTTGGTCCTGCTGTAAAACAGTCAGCTGCTACAGTCAGCGCGCTACAGTCAGCGCTTTCTCCTGCGGCCAGCTCACCAGTGCCCCCTAGGGACAGCTCCGAGATAAGCACTTCTGGAGACTTACAAGCACTTCTAGAGGCCAAAAAAATCATTGACTCTATTTATTTATTTATTTACTTATTTACTTACTTATTATTTCCTTGGAAAAGCAGCTAGTTTAAGGAGGGGTAATTGAAGAAAAGAAACTTTTTTCTTTTCTTTTTTTGAGATAAAATCTCACTAAGTCACTGTATTTCCCAGCTGGATTTAAACTTGTGATCCTCCCGCTTCCGTCACCCAGAGTGCAGAGGTTACAGGCACGCTCCCCATGCCAGAAAAGAAAAGCAATTTTTTTAAAGGAGAGATTTTCTTGCAAAGGAAAGTAATATGGGGGACTATATTTCTTCACTAATATCTACGCTGCGAAGTCCTCTGCTATCAACGGATCATGGCGATTGACACTTTTCACAGGGACATGGCAAGGGGGAGGGGAAGCAGAAGCCTTCATGTGAATGGAGGGGCGAGAAATACCAACTAAGGGCCAGGGGACCCACGAAGCACTTGTTGGATTAATGAACACCCAGGAGGAGTTTCAGGGGTTTCCGTACTTCATCAGGCTCAATTCTCACAATAACCCTTTGAGTTAGGCTTTTAAGCTTCTCGTTTTATAAATGAGGAAACTGAGACCCATGCAAATGAAGTTCCTGCACTGCTCCCCACCCTCCCCCTTTCCCAAGCCTAGCCAAGGCAGGAAATGCAGGACTGTGCTGTTTTAAGAAGAAAACAAAATGGCTGGGGTATTTGTACGTGTCTTAGAATGTCTGTTAGGGAAGAATCCCCAGGCCCATCCAAGGCGTTTCCCCCAGCCCGATACCACTGCCCAAGTCTCTCAGTACTGTACCCTGGTCACCCACTTTCCTGCTCTTTCAGCTTTCATTTCCTCTCCACTTGTTTGTCCAACGTAAACAGATAGGTGGCCAGAGACACGCCGCAGGGACAGAGCTGCGAGGGGTGTCCTCCGAGCGCCCCCGTGGGTAGGGAGGAATTAAGGCTGGGAAAAGGTGAAGGCATCAGATTATGCAACTTGCTTATCTTCCATTTCAGGAGAAGCACTTACAGCACATCCTGGAAATGTATTTCTTTAATAGTATCGAAAACCGGGTTAAATAACCCCAAGTTATTGCAGGCTGATCAAGCCTGCAATCTCCCAACCGAGTGGACGGCAAAGGCTTAAATAAATGAGACAATGCAATGATTTTAGGGCTCCAGGAGGGACTAACTCTCTTACAGTATTCTCTGAGTTAGCCAAAGACTTCTCTGGGGAGCCCATATTTATCTGGCTTACAAACAAAGCAGGAGGATACTCAAGAAAATGCAGGAATCTGGGCAGGACTTTTTCAAGTAATACATTATGTTAATTTAGGAGAACTGTGTTATCTCCAGGAAGGCCTTCACCTCAGGAGTGAGACACCTGCAGCTGCAGTCTCCTTTAAGTTAATTGGGGTTGGAGCCAGACATCCTCAGCTGTGGCCATCAGACAACTCACACGGAAAGCCAATTAGTTAATATTAAATCCTGCTCGGAGCCACTTTGTAGTGGTCTCCAACATAACAATGTGAACAGAATGTGTGTACTGAAAGCCATACAAATACTAGCTATGTACCTTTATTTTTCTCCCCCAAGTTTTGCTCTCTGTATTTGTGGAAAGTAAGAGTATGTGAGCACATGAAAATAAAATCATTATAATATAATAATGACATTGATCAAATAAACGCTCATTAACATCATGAGAAATTATCCAAACCTTAAGAATAAGGAAAAGAGAGTCCTGATGCCCTATCAGTAAAGTACTGGTCATTATCTAGTAGCCTACTCCCCAAGGGGCAGGGCCATTTGGCTTTCTAGAGGGTGTACTTTGCTCTTAGTTACTATTGATCAGGTTCTCTTACATATCATTAGCTCTGTGAGACAGGTACTTATTATTGAACTTTATTTTACAAAAAAGGAAATAGAGACAGCGCTACTAATTTGCCAAAGTCATGAGTGGAGAACCGGAACTCAGACCCAGCCCTGTCTTTCTGTAACCCATGTCCTTGACCATGGCACAACAGTGTCCCTCTTTACTTTTAATTTTAAGCAGGTAAGTCATGCCTCTAGTACAAAATCTATAAAGAGAGATTCCTGACTCCATAGTTGGCCAGTGCCACTCTCCAGAATGTCTTTCTCCAGAGATACCCCAGATCCTAACTTTTCACTTTAAATAGCTTCAGTTTTGGAGTGTCTACCCTAATGGATTCAATATGATTGCAGTGACTTTTCTTTTAACATAAAACATCTTGTATCATCCAATGCATGAAGAACTGAAGTTATTCCATGGTAAAAACTGATTATAGGGGCTGGGGATTTAGCTCAGCGGCAAAGTGCCTGCCTGGCAAGCGCAAGGTCGTGAGTTCGGTTCCCGGTACCGGAGAAAAACCAAAAAAAAAAAAAAAAAAAGACTGATTATATCTCAGCAGTGAATTTGACAATGTGTAAGGCTCCCCAATGAAAAATAACTTAAAGTACAAGATACAAAATGAACTTTACTTTGGTTCATCCATTCTGGAAAAGTCATGAGAAATTAGTGTGGGGTACTTACATCACCTATTTTAAAGTAAGATATTCTAAATTTGAGTTTGAAAATAGAACATACCACTTGTAGCTTTATGAAATGGGAGCCTAATGCTACCTCTTCAGTTGTCTTAGGAAGAAATAAGTCATTTATTCAGTTGAGGGCTACCATGTTCCTTTCTCCATCACAATTTCCTCCTTTTTGACAATAACCATAGTCATGAATTCAGTACAAATCATATCCAAACTTCTTACATTTTTACTCGCAAAATTTAATTTTTCCAACTTTTCACTATGTTGTCCACATGTGGCTATTGAGCTGACATATGGCTGGTCTGATTTGAGACTTGCTACACTAGTAAAATACATGCAAGCTTCCAAAGAACTAGTATGAAAAGAAGCATGTTAATATCTCAGCAATCTTTATACTGAGTTGTGTTAAAATGATGGTATGCTGGATATGTTAAGTAAGACATATTGTTAATTTAACTTTTTTAAAATGGTAGTTAGTAGCAGCCAGGCCTGGTGGCACACACCTATAATCCCAGCACTTGGGAGGCTGAGGCAGAAGAATTGTTCTGAGTTCGAGGCCAGCCTGGGCTACATAGTGAGACCTGGGCTACATAAGTGAGCTCAAGGCCAGCCTGAACTGCATAGTGAAACCCTGCCTCAAAAAGACAAAAAATAAAATAAAGTAAAATGGTAGTTACTAGAAAATTTTAAATTACATGTGTGGTTAACAGGATATTTCCCCTGGATGGTGCTGCCTGGAACGGTTTACAATGGTGACTTTTCCAGCACGGGATTTTTAAGTTGCATTGGTACATACTCACAGTACCTAATGATCGTACTCAGGGTGTGGATTTGATATACACACACAACACGTCTGAATTCTTTTTTATCCCCCCTCCTTTCTCCCTCCATCTCTTGACTCCTTGATAAAGGCAAAATTCATCTTCTTGTTGTTACTTTCTGTTAAACCAACTTTCCATGTACTCATGTTTGCCTAAAGTGAGGGTCATTTGCATTTGCACTTACTTCTTATAACACTGAACACGTGCCTGCCAAACTGTTTCTGAAAACCTTTTCTTCAGCCGCACATCAGGAATGACACAGGTCAAACTGCTCCTCCAACTATCAGCAAGCAGTTGTGTAAATCCTGACCTGATTTGGCTCAAGGAATCTTCCACATCTGCCCACTGCTTCCTTCTGTTTACTACAGTGATGATGAAGGGGCTGGGACCCAGGTCCCCTAAGAGATCAAATTGGAAATGTAATTTTCCTTCTTCAATTCAGCATGTAGTGGAGCTGTTTCTATTAGCTGGAAAGTGGGATGGTAACATTAGATGTTTTTTGAGGTTTTCTCTATTATTGAAACATAATTTTATGGTTATTTAACCATCTGTTTAATGAAGATTCTGGTTTTCAAGGACTTTTAGCCTGCCTTAAAATGTGAGGGACCCTTTCCCCATAGAATCCATTTTTCTGTGAGACATGAGGATAACCAATATATTAGTGTCAACAAGTGTTTACAGCTAGGTGTGGCGGTGTACATCAGTAATTCCAGCACTCGAGGCTGAAGCAGAGGGGTCATCATGAGTTCAAGGCCACACTGCTGAATTCAAGTCCAGCCTGGACCACGTA
Source organism: Chinchilla lanigera (assembly GCF_000276665.1). NCBI lineage: Eukaryota > Metazoa > Chordata > Mammalia > Rodentia > Chinchillidae > Chinchilla > Chinchilla lanigera. The sequence goes on from NW_004955448.1 coordinate 717,204, forward strand.
GCGAGAGGCTGTCTCAAAAACCAACCAACAGACAAATAAAAAAGCAAACCGAATAAATGTTTACAGACCCCTCAGCCCCTTGAGTGGTTTGAAAGGGAAGAAAATTGTGTGAAAAGAAACTGCCCTGAGTGTAAGACTGCTCCTGCTGTACTGCTCTTGCTCTTGCTGTACTCACCCTGTCCCTCTCCAGAGTTAAGCCAGCTGTATCACTCTAAGAGCAATTTGAGCACAAAGGTGCTCAGAGACAGAAAGCTAACTAGGTAAGCTCTCCTGAAGACTTGGAGGTACAGTTTACAAAGTATGTTCTTGCAGGGAGTCGCCCTGAAGCTTACAGGATGAAATGAAGTTGGAAAACTCCAAACTGCCATAAGTACTCCAACAGAAGGAAAAGTTAAATATAAAACCATCTCTTGTCTTCCAACAGAGAAACTTTCCAGGCTGAGTATATAGCTCTGAGGTGAAGAGCTCCCTTAGCATTCATGAGGGCCTGAGTCTAATCCTCAACACTGAAAAAAAAGGAAGAAGAAAGAAAGAAAGAAAGAAAGAAAGAAAGAAAGAAAGAAAGAAAGAAAGAAAGAAAGAAAGAAAAGGAATTTCTCTTAAAACTTTTTCCCAAAAAACCTGTTCACTTGCATTAATACATAAGCACTCAGTGACATACACATTTTTATGTTATATAAAATAATTATATATATTGATTTTGAACTATATTTCTGCATTGCATTTATTTTAACTGTATTCATGTTTCATTGACATCAATATTTTTGCTACTACTAAAGACACACTTTGAGTCCTGAAGAGCTTCCAATATCACATCTTCTCTTCTTGTAAAAATAAGTATGGACATATCATTTTTATATCCAAGTAGAATGCTGTCATTGGAATTTTCACTCTTAGACATAAATCTCAGTTCCCAAAAGATAAAGGCAACGCACCACCATTCTTCATATATATATGAATATATATATATTCTCATAACTGTAAACAGTAAGTATATTCATTTTAAATTTTTCTTGGTAAAAGACTTACTAGCCATAATATTCAGAACTAGGAGTTGTGATACAAACCTTCCTACAGTAATTCATAAAGATGTGCTAAGAATAGAACTTTAAACAATTTTGCAATCTAACATTGACTTGGCTGTTTTCTAATATCTTCTCTACAAAGTACTTTGTTTCAAAGCAAGCATTCAGGAATGGAGTGTAGCTCAGTGTAGCTCAGTGCTCAGAGCACTTGCCTAGCATGCACAAGGCCCTGGGTTCTATCCCTAGTGCTACAAAAGGAAGGGAAGAAAAGGGGAAGGAAGAAAGGAAGGATGGGAGGGAGGAAGGGAAGGACAGAGGATGGAGGGAGGGAGAAAAGAAGGAAGGATTTGAGGAAGTATCCTATTGCCTCATAGATGAAACAAGGACTCAACAGTAAGTCAAGTTCCACACTTCTGAGGGACAGTTTGAGAGCTAGCAATTTTCCTTATATTCCAGTATACATAGTATACCACCTTCTTAGAGTCTAACACCCACTAGCATACAAACATCCTTAAAAGTACAGCAGGAATAAAACCTTTTAAACTTTACGTAATTCAGAAATTTACCCAAATTATTCAACTACATGTTTGGTTTTTGATTTGTGGTTTGTGGTTGTTTTGTTTTGTTTTTGAGACAGGATCTTGCTGTGCAGTTCAGGTTGGCCTTGAACTCACTATGTAGTCCAGGCTGGACTCGCACTTGTAGGGATTTTCCTGCCTCGTTCTCCCAAGTGCGGGGCTTACAGGCATGTGCCACCCACCCAGCCCTGATGACATGTCCCTTGGAAAAGAGATTGCCTGTTCCAATATCACAAATTGACCAAATCTGTTATTTACTTCTAATCTAGATTGAACTGACAGTTCCTTTGATGGGGAGAATGCACTTAAAATACCATAGACACAGAAATTAAAGGGGAAATCTTTTTAAGTGAGTGAGGAAATTGTAGTCATTAAAAACATCCAACAAGTGATTATTCAGTGCCTTTGATAAGCTCGGAAGAAGAGAAATCACACAGACCGTGATAGAGGTGGAGCAACACCCTGTCTTCAGATAACTCAGTGATCCTGACTTCAAGGGTCCCACGCTCCACCTGAGGAAGACAGCCGTGAGAAGCTGTCCATCGTGTGCTATAGGCACCGTGCTGTGCTAGAAGTTTGCACCAGCCAGGACTCAGGAGGTGGTAGGCATGCACGGTCGGTACTACAGGGGAGTTAGCCAAGGCTTCAGAAGGCAGCTGAGGCTCGAACTCAGTCCAGGAAAGTTGCATCAGATGCATTTTATATGACATGAAAGTGAATATCTGCTAAAGCAGAACTCTATTATAAATTCCAGGCACCAAGGCACAAGCAGGTTCTTTCCACCTCCAAGCTCCAGGCCCAAATACACACCATGGTGAAATTATTAGCAATGCACGGAAGGGAAAAGTAGCTGGTATTTAACCTGGGTCACTGCATCTAATTTGCACATTTGGCTTTTTCATGCCCGTTTTGTTGGTGACACGTGACTGAGGACACACTCATCCCAGTCATCACACAGAGAAAAGCAGCTAAGATTGGAGAAAGAGTCTCTTAACACTTAAACCCTTGTGTTTCATCTCCAAAGTGACAGAAGCAATCATTTTCCTACCTTCATTTCCAAAATTATAAATGCTTCCATGCTACCGCTAATCGCAGTTCAGAATGAAGATGCCAAATGTTCTTAACATCTCCAGGCCTAATTTTTTTAAATCTCTAAGTAGTGTCAGCCTCAGTGGGCTCCAGGATTGCCTCTGCTGTTCACATTCTATAATTCCATTTTTCTTGTCATTAAACAAGCAAAGATGCTAGTCTAATCAACATTTTACTAATTAATCTTTGATATATAAAAATATGTAGAAGAACAGGAATAGTTGGGAGGATCTGATCTAAAGCAGAGAAAACCTTCCAAGGGGAGGAGAGTGGACAGACACCAAGGTGATCTTGGTATTTTAAAGGTTGCTTCCACATGGAAGGGCGCACTCATTTAATCTTTGGGCCTCAAGGAGGAGACTGCTAGACTTTTTGTCTTCCTCGTAAGCATAAGCAGAATCTGCCTGCTATATAAGAAACCACAGTGACTTAGCCCAGTGGATAACTGGGCCAGAAATCTTTTTAAGTTACTACTAATTGTAGATGCTTTATCCTATAAGAGAATGGCCTTGCATTTTAGTGCTGTGAAGGAGATTTAACCTTAACTGAGTTTTTTTAAAAATGTGTTTAATGATAATCCAACCTCAGTCATCAATGAGTAGGTGAAAGCATATAAGGGTGGAGTGAAAGAGATCTGAGACACAAAAATTCATTCTAAAAGAGCTCACAGGTAGGTCTGCCACATACCACAAAGACTGGCTCCTACCCCGCAGATTCCTGCTGTCACCATGGCCAGGAGCGGCCTGGGTGGGTTTGTTGTAACCTCTAGACCACCTCAGAACGTGGCTGTCTCTCTTCTCTTCCAGATGTTCACTTCCATTATATTTGCTGCGATTGGATTCGTGGGTGCTGGATACTCCTTTGTCATCTCAGCCGTCTCCATCAACAAGGGTCCGAAATGTCTCTTGGGCAATGGCACGTGGGGCTACCCCTTCAACAGCGGGTAAGGCTGCCCCTGCAAGGCCGTGGGTCCCTACTAGGGGCATGGGCAAGTAACGGACCAAGGCAAGATGCACACGATGTCACGTGTCTCCAGCGTGTTGCTCCTCTGAGGCAGAGCTGGTGCTGTGGAGTGGAGAGAAGCCATGCAGAATTCATCCCTAATTTCTCTCTCTTTCTTTTTCTTTTTGTGGCATCGGGGACTGAACCCAGGGCCTTGCAGTGCTAGGCAAGCGCTTTGCCATCGAGCCACACTGCAGCCCCAGCCTCTCTCGTTGCCTGCTGACAGTCAGCAGGAGAAATAACAGAGAGGGCACTTCAGTTAGCCTGAGGGGAGGAGGAGACTGTGCCATCTCACTTGCATCCAAATATTTATTAGCAGCAGCATGAGGTAACCAATAATGTTAATTCATAGATTAGCATCCTCCATTAGAGATCCTATAACAGAAAACGAAAATGGTTACTCACTAACTGGGCTGGAAGGCTTTCACTAACACCAAAACTTCCTGCACAATTAAACAATCTGTTAAGGGGCAAATATACAGAAAAAGACATTGAAATGCTACCAGTTCTTCAGCAGGTTGATGCCAATACTTCCTGTATAATTAAACAATCTGTTAAGGGGAAAATATACAGAAAAAGACATTGAAATGCTCCCAGTTCTTCAGCTGGTTAATGCCAACAGAACTCATTAAAATAACTTTTCATATTTTCATGGTACTTTATAGGTTGTAAATAATTTTTTTCCTCAAAAATTTATAAAATTTAATCTCCATAACAACCCTAAGGGGTAAGTCCTCTGTGCCAAGGGAAGTTTAGCAAGTTTAACTTGCGCAGAATCACGCAGTCGGGGCCAGAGAGGACAAGCTCAGGCTTCTGACCTCAGGTCTTCGCATTTTCGTGTGAACGTCCTTCTGCCCACAACGGCAGCGCGGTAGCCGGTGGGCATCTGTGGCTACTTAAACTTAACTGAAATGAAATAAAGTTAAACTTTGAATTCCTCAGTCACACTAGCAGCCTTTCAAGTACTCAGGAGCCGCATGAGGCTTGTAGCAACTGCTCTCGTAGCGTAGGTTGAGGGCGTATCTGTCATCATGGAAGCTCTGTCAGGTGGTGCTGACCTGGAGCTCTGTCCTCTGACATGGCCTGGACAGTTGCCTTTGGTTCATCGTCTTCGCCCTCTGCCTCACACAGGGACTGACCCTTCCTAAGGGCTCAGGAAGTAGGGCTGTTGAGCCTTTCTGCACAAAGTAAAAGGGTCCACTGGAACAATCCATGTGCAGCGGTCCCTCAGTGACCATGAGGGGCTGGTTCCAGGACCCGTGGATACCACACTCTGATGCTCAAGTCGCGTCTATGAAATGGCACCATGTGCATATCACCGGCACAGACGCCTTCCATCACCTCCAAGCTGTGATAACATCCAATGCAATGTAAATGCAGTGTAAATAGCTGTTATACTCCATTGCTTAGAGAATCGTGGCAAGGAAAAATCTGTACGTGTTCAGTGTAGACAGTTTTTTATAATTTTTAATCCAAGGTTGGATGAATTCACAGATGAGGAACCTGAGGAGCAGAGGGCCGATGGTGCAAACTTGAACCCCTTTGTGTGACTCACAGTGAGATCCGAAAGAATGTTGGGAAACAGGGTTCAGAAGGAGGTGGCTGGTGCTAGGCCTGCTGTGATGCAGATCCCGCTGTGTTCACAGGCCTCCCACCCGAAATCCCAGCCTGTTCTCAGAGCTAAGCAGGATAAGGCCTCCAACATCCTCCTGGTGCACGCAGGGGCCCCCAGGTGTGTTTAGCTTGCTGTGGGAGGCCCCTTGTCCTGTGGGCACAGCTGGGGCTGTACCCCATGAGGCCGGCTTCCTGGAGCGTAGGACTCAGACACCAGAAGGCGGCCTCCACCGAGTTCCCCCCACTCACCCACCCCCAGAGGTGTCTGTGGGGCTCCGGATGGCGTCTTTCTTCATGGACTTCTGTGTTATTTCCACCCATAGCATCAGCACAGCGTCAGTCCCATCTTCCTATGTTTTATGTTCTGTGAGTGATACCACCCCAGGTGAGCTTAAGTCAGTGAGAGTCAGGCTGTGTTTAATACGAGGAGGGAGAGAGGACACGGGCCGTGCCAAGAACCACCTCATGGCAGTGCAGGGTCTCGGTGGTTCTCACAGAGCACCAACCCCTGCCCTCCCACACCTGGCCCTGCTCAGGAGAGGGTGGGCAGAGCAGTGCCCAAGGTCAGGAGCCTGCCCACCTGCTCACCAAGCGATGAACACGTCCTTTAGCAGCTGCCAGGTGATGGTTTCTTAGTAAGAACAGAATAAGTGAAACTTGGAGACTAGCAGAATATTTCAGAGTCCCCCATCTTGTTCCTGTAACGCTGTGATAATTACCTGAAGGAGATTTGAATACCTAGACATCTGTACCATAGCTTCAAGCAACTGGAAGTTACTATGCAGACGTAATGCAAAACCACATTTCATACTTTGCGAGCAACCTGCGGGGTACTGCAGCCTGACTCTGACTGTTCTTGGTCTTTCTCGCCCCATGCCCTGACTTCAGAATTTAATCCCACTTCAGACGTGAGGCCCCCTTGTGCAAGGCGTGAACTGTGCCCTGCTCATGGGAAGACCCCCGGGGGAGGGCGGGGCGCAGCTCCCACTTGCTCCTTTGCCCGAACACTGTCCTCTCAAGCTGCTGACTCCTGCCCGCCTGCAGCCTCTCTGTGCCAGAGCCACATTCCCCTCCCGCCTGCTCCCCACCGCTGGCTCCCAGCCTCCCCGCAGCCTGAACTAACCCTGACTCCCACTGAGTGCTTTCTGCCGGTTCCCTCCAGCAAAGCTCACAGGCCTCTACCTGGCCTTTCCTCCGCCACCCTGGGAACTTCTCTTACCACTCTGACCCCAGCACACAAACATCGGAGTAGCTGTTGTAGCTTCAGACCTGACACACATCACATCTGTCCAGGGAGCAGACAGGACCAGACGCTCGCATGAGCCCAGACACCGAGACTCCAGACAGGTGTCTCTCCTTGTCCCGACGGCAGCTTCTCCTTCTCGTCCTTGGTCTTCCGCTTCCTCTCTCTCCTCACTCCTCTTTTCCCTTCGACTTCTTTCTGTGCTTCTCTGCCTTCTCTTTCTCCTCCATTTTCTCCACCCTCTGCTTGTCCTCTTCCTCCTCCAGCTCCTTTGTCCTCCCAACAGTCAAGGGCTAAGTGTTTTTACAAGCCGTATCTCACTTAATCTTCCTAATAAGTTGAGAGGAATTCCTGTCCCTTGAATAGAAAAGTAAAGTTCAAAGGGCTACTTGGTGAGGAACCCTCAGTTAGTAAGTAGCCAAAGGGAGTTTGTTTTTTAATGATCGCTCCCCTCTTTGTGCTGGAGCTCCTTTCAAACACAAACAAAGGACAACCTGGCCGCTGCACCGGGAGCACCCGGTTGTTTAGTGTGACAACCTGGACAGATCCTCCCTGTGCACAGCAAGAACAGTAAAGGAGAAGACAGAGCTAACGCATCTGCCATGCAAACCATACTGAGAAACATCCTAGGAGGAAGCAGGAAGCCGGGACACTTTCTTGGCTTCCTTTGAAGGAGAACCTTCTCCCGCCCGAACTTTTCCTTTCTGAGACAATTGCCATCCTGCCGTGACCTTAGGCTGCTGGAAGGGAAGCAGTTTGTAGAGGCCAACGGGGATAGACGGGGGCAGGAAAGCCTGAGGAAGAGCCAAGCAAGATGCCTCCCCGAGTGGGCACGACCGGCCTGCGCCCCAGGGCCAGCGCTGAGTGGCGAGGAGCGCTTTCACTTCAGCGTGTGTGAAACTGAAACACATAATAAATATAAATCAGTGTTGCACCTGCACCCTCTCTTTAGACCATATGCATTTGCACGCCATGATTACTAATTAGCGAGGAACTCCATAAGCTGCTTGTGATCCTGGCCACATTAGGCGGAGACTGGGTTGCACCCCGTGTCCCCTGCTGCCACGAAGCAGGAAACACTTTACAAATGTTAGGAACCAGTACTGACCTTGGCTAGCTTAGGGTGCAGTCATGCCTCTGCCACATACCCTTGGTGAGATCTTCGCTAATGCATTCATCTCTTGAGTTCTTCATCTGTGAGGCAGGGTAACAGAAAGCTCTGCCTCACAGAACCTGAGAGTCAGGAGCAGAAAAGAAAATCCCGATGGCAGCTAACAGAGGCAGTTTGTCAGGAGTGAGGCAGACACAGAAATGGAAGTGACAGGCGTTTACCAGGCCCCCAAATTCAATCTTTGTTTCTAAATGCCGCACACCCGTGAGCGGCTCGCAATCTCACCACCAGTCGGCGCTGTTGCCCCTACCACCGTACAAACTTTCCGGAGGAGCAATTGCCAATCGCGTCATTTTAGAATCTTTTGATTATATAATGCGTCTGGAAAATATTATATTGTATCTTTATAATCTTTTCCAATCACGGAGCTTAAAATTGTGAAGATAGGGAGGACTACATGTAAAATGCAGAACAAAGATGAGTAAGGTAAAATAAAAATTACTAAAAATAACAATCTTAAGCAAAAATACCTGACGTGTATACCATCTCGGTGAACCGTCACAACTGTGAGGTAGGTAGCCCATTTTATAAGTGACGAAACTGATGCTCAGGGAGGGTAAGTAACCTGTATGAAGAATACGTTGCTGGTAAGAGAAATCCTTGGATCGGGGCTGGGGATTTAGCTCAGCGGTAAAAGCGCTTGCCTGGCAAGTGCAAGGTCGTGAGTTCGGTTCCCGGTACCGGAGAAAAACCAAAAAAAAAAAAAAAAAAAAAAAAAAAAAAAACCTTGGGTCAAAACCCAATTTCATCTGAATCCAAAGGACCATACTCTTTCAATTAGACCAGACTGTCATCTATTACATAAAATAATGACAAGTATGCACTTACTGAGCACTTTTATATGCTAGGCACTGTTCTCAGCACTTTGTCGATATTAGCTCAGGTAACCTCCCCACATGGGACAGACGATGTCATTGCCACGTACACGACATACAAGGTCACACGGTGAGCAAGCTGCTGGAACCTGTGCATTTATTCAAAGGAGAAGCAATGCCGTAACAGTGTGGCACTTCTGAAGAGCGAGATGCTCCTGCCTTCCTTTATTTCCTTTATTTCTTTATAGTCTGTTCAACTTCAAGGCATCGCCCATCATTTTGAATGAGTTCCAAAATGTTAATTCAGGGCCGGGGATATAGCTCAGTGGCATAAGCTCCTGCCTGGCAAGCACTGAGGTACTGAGGTACTGAGTTCGATTCCTGGTACCAAAAAAAAAGAGAAAAAATGTTAATTCAGAATGTCTTTAAATAAATATTGTACTGGTGCACACAAGAAGAAGAAGAAGAAGAAATGGAGGTTATAATAAAGATCTAAAAGCAATAAATGAACATTAATTCAGTAGTAGTCTCCCACTGAGGCCTGGGAAATAGGAGACATGTAGAGAAAGAGGGAAGACCACTGTGTGATTTTAAAAATGTAAGCAAAAATCATAACAACCCACAAGATCCTACCCACCTCACTCCCATCTTCCCTCAGGGCAGCATACTTCACATTTCTCCTTCAAGGTACAGTGTTCTTTATACTGCAGTGAACTCATGTTATGTATACATCATATACATAATAAAATATAAAGTGCTGTTCAGTTTTCACTAATTCAAAGTTGGTAGAAAATATATGTACTAAGACAGTAGATTTTTTTTCTTACAAGGAAAATTAATTAAATCTTCTTTTGTGTGGATTGCAACCTGTAAACAAAAATACAGTTATGTCAAATTCATAATTTTGTTAAAAGCAAGCCTTTAGTTATCTTACCTAGCTTCAGCGGGTCACTAAACTTGGCAAATAATTTGCCAAAAGTAGACATCATCTCAAATGACAATAGCTAGGAAAAGACTGTGAATATTTGTGCAGTTCTAACCTTATGTATCTTCATTTTGCTACCCACTCATAGATGGTGAATTTATATATCTTCTTAGCTCACAAACCCTGGTCTCTGCCACTTAGTAGCTGTGTGACTTGGAGCAACTCATTTAAACTCTCTGTGCCTCAATTTTCTGACCTGTGGAATAGAAGGAGAAAACATAAGTTTCTATAAAAGATAAATGAGTGGCCAGGAGTGGTACCTCATGTCTGTAATCCTAGAACTCAGGAAGCTGAGGCAGGAGGATCACTGCAAATTAGAGGTCAGTCTGGGCTACAAAGTGAGTTCAAGGCCAGCCTGCACTGCATAGCAAAACCCTGTCTCAAAAAGACAAAAAAAAAAAAAAAAAAAAAAAGAGTGAATATGTAGAAAGTGTCTAAAATACGGTCTGGCACATAAAATGTACTCAGTAAAAGTTAGGTTTTGTTTTCTCATTTCATGATAGGGTATTTTCCCACAGAACTTGTTTTGGATAGAAAATATTTCACAAGAATGGTAATCGTGATCTTCTAGTTTAAGGACTTGCCTAATTTTTACAAATGTCTCCTTTTCCCCCCCTACCTACAGGGATTACCTCAATGACCAGGCCTTGTGGAACAAGTGCGAAGGGCCCACCGATGTGGTTCCCTGGAATTTGACCCTCTTCTCCATCCTGCTGGTCATAGGAGGGATCCAGATGGTTCTGTGTGCCATCCAGGCGATCAATGGCCTCATGGGCACATTCTGTGGAGACTGCCAGTGCTGTGGCTGCTGCGGGGTAAGTCTGGTCTCTGTCACTTCTTCCCGTCATCAGGGAGGTCACGTCAGGCCCCATGGGTGCGCACGGATGCAGGGTGATGAGTGTGGCCACCTGCAGAACACCCAACCAGCCGGAGCCCACAGTCGGCCTGCTGGTCAGCTCAGGGAACAGGGACGCTGCATTACTGTGCGTGTCACACGCCCAGGCTCACACTGACCACGGCTGCCTGCCGGGTATCCAGCTGGCTTAGTCCTGGAGACAAAAGACTTCGCCCGCATTGGTATTTATGTGAAGACCCACAGGAAGTGCGCATTTGCCATATGGGCGCATTGCCAGGAGTAGCACATTCTGGTCTGGCCTGAGTGGCTGGCTGTCCTCAGGTGAATAATACATAGCAAGGCAAAACCTATGCTTTACTATGTCAGACACAAAAAAAGAGAAATGGTTCTTACAGAGCAGAAAAATAGGAAGTCACTCAAGACTTAGTCTTTAAATATCATCCCAAAATATGAGCATAAAAATATACAAAATAAAAATAAATGGAGGCAGTAAGATGGTTTGAGTATTTCAACAAATGACCAAATTATATAAGGAATTATTCACATATCCATAAACTTATTAAAAAGCACAAATAAGAAAAAAGTAAGTGAAATTTGTCTGTTCCCTAACAGGAGATTTATGTACATAAAGGTCTCTCTACTTATGCCAGTACTTTAAATGATTCAAATAATTTTTTATATCTTTTAAGCATTATATGTATATAGAGAGAGCTCAAACTGTGTGTATACACTCACAGAAATATATAAAGATATTCAGTTGGAAAGTGTCCCTCCCTCCCTTTGCGTTCTACCCACCTAGTTCCCATCTTTCCACTCCTATCTATCGGACTTGTTATGTATCATCCTAGAGCAGTGATGGTGAACCTTTGAGAGCTTGCAATGATAATAAGCAGCAGGCTGCAGCACGTGTGCCATAGGTTCGCCACCACTGTCCTAGAATGTCTTCATCGTTTTTTTCTCCATATCTTGGAAGAATATTTTCTCCAGCTTACAGTTGTTTTGAAAATGTTCATGAGGTAATGTTATTTGAAAAGAGTAGTAAATATATGCAACATAAAATTACAAAAATAAGAAAAAACAAAACACTATGAATAGAGAAAAGAAAAACTAATGGAAATCCAGTCAAATGTTAAATGATAGTTGTTTCTGCGTATGAAGACTTTTCTTCCCTTTAGACTATAATATTCAAAAACATTTTAGTGACCATACATTGCTTTTAAATATACAAATATAAATTAGTTTCCCAAATCAACAATAAAATGTATATACTACAAATAAATTTCACTGCCGGTTAAATTTTTGTTTTATAAATTTTCAACCCTATTTTAAATTTTTTTGATCTTTAAAAATAATCTAAGGTGGGGAGATATTACTAGTTACTAACTAGCAAAATTATTTTTATGATGCAACTAAGACTATTGAATATTTAGAGCTGAGAACATAGCTCAGTAGTAGAATACTTGCCTAGCATATGTGAGGCTTTGAGTTCAATTCCCAGTACTACAAAGAAAAGAATTTTGTTTGTTTTTGTTTTTGTTTTCCGATACCGGGAATCGAACTCACGGCCTTGGGCTTGCCAGGCAGGTGCTGTGCTGCTGAGTTAAATCCCCAGCCCCGGAAAAGAATATTGTGCTTTAAATCTTGTAATTCTTTCAGAATGAATTAATGTTTGCTAAATCAGCTAAACAGAGCCATATATTTTAGCTGGGTGGTAAATTTTTCTTTACAAGATTGATTGAAAACAAAATTACCTTCTAAATAGATGTGATAATTTACTAAATCTAAGGATTATCTGTCAGTGTTAAAATGCTCCCACATATAAGTGTGCTGATGCTCAAGTGAGCTTCTGCTCTTCAAACCATGTATCTGGGGACTCTAAGGACTGACCCACTATAGTTGAAAGACTGCACAGGGGCGCCAGAGAATGACAGATGGTGAACATTCGCCACCAAAACTCCCCTTCTCTTCCTCCTCCCTCTTCTCCCTCCTCCTTTTCTTCTTCTTTATCATCTTCTCTTCTTCTTCTCCTCCTCCTCCTTCTCACTCCCTTCACCCACCCTAACTTTTTATTTTGAAAACTTCAAATCTACATAAAAATTGAAGGGACAGTACATTGCACAGCTAGATACTTTCACCTGTATCCACACTTTATCAGTGTTTGCTCACAACTAGCACCCTCTCTCTGAGGAGGACTCCTTTTATGCAGGCCGTTGGCCTCTCACCCAAGTGTCAGCATTCCTCCCCCAGGAGGGTATGGGGGAAGACCATGGCTCCAAGCCAAGCCCTAAACTCACCTGTCAAGTGACCAAGAAAGCTGAATAACTCTTCGAGGTGTCAGTTACCCAAGTAGAGCTGCCCCTTACCTAACGTACAGAGAAGGTGTGCAGGTCAGTTTTCATCCATTCAGGCAGAAGGGATTTAGCAAGACCACCCTGAGCCTGAAAATACAAGCCGGTGGCCTGGTGGGATGGGCAGCCGTGCGGTCCTAGACAAGTCAGCAGTAAACTGGAATTAATGTTCAGCCCCTACAGGTGCTGAGTAGGCGATAACTGTACCCACTTCAATGCTTACAAGTCTCAGTAAATGCTGCTGATTATTAGTATGAAAATCAGGAAGGCAGCATAGCTTCAAGGAAAGGAGTAGTCACTGGCTTCTGGGGTCAAATACTGGCTCCTCTACATATTGTATTTGTTGTGACTTTCAGCACCACACTCCTGTCTGTGGGCCTAACCAAAATTATGTTTAGTAATAGGTAATGCGAAATAAAATGAAATTCCCATTCTTATAACCTAAAGACTTAAGGACAGGTTGAAGTTCTGAGACAAAGTCAGGAGAGCACAGACAGCTTTCAGTAGGTGGCCAGCAAGGGGCAGGAGTAACAGGAGCAGAGGGGTCATGCGGAGGGAAAGACAGAGGGGAGAAGAAAGAATGAAAGAACCGACATCATAATTCATTTCCTGTTTTTTTCTGATCCCTAGGGCGAAGGAGCAGTTTAAACCTCTACAGTGAGCAGCTCTAGTTCTTCACCGTGTGGGAAGACGCATTAGACCCAGTTCCCCGCTCAGATTGTCAATTCCCATCTGGTCCCCACTGGGAAAACTCAGGGAGGGCAAAGCTCTCCTTTCTCCTCACAGCCAGCTTTGCCCAAGTTAGAATTTTAATATTTTCAAATAAAAAGTAGATTACATGTTTGATTTATAAGTTTCTCAAATTAGCTCCTATCTAGAATTTAAGAACAGGTTCAAAGTCGATTTTCCACAATTTTTTTTCCTTAAAAGTGTCAAATGTGTGGAGTTACACATCCAGCCATACTGCTTCTTTGTATATAAAGATGTTTATATCGTTGGAAGCTTTTCTTAAGTCAAAGGAGGAAAATGTATTGAAAATGAGAAACTCATTTTTTCAGATTTGCAGGAAAAGAACAACTAATGTACCATAAATGATTTTTATGTGATGCCTTTTTTGCTAATTTAAGTTACCACTTCCAAGCAGCCTTTTGCTAGTATTCCCTCACATTTATTAAATGTCTTGAACTCAGAGGTAGTGTACTAAAGGTTGTGTGTCCCTGAGGGAGACTGAAGAGTGAAAGATTGAAGGGATAATGCTTTGCAGTCTTTTTCCAAGTGCTTTCTGTGATCAAACAAAAAATGGTTCTAAAAAGTTGATTTGGATAATATTTTTGCAGCCTATTTTCCAGGATTAAGATAATAAGTAATATTAATTCTATGTTTTATGTGTAAGAAATTAAAATGAAGTCAAACCCATTGGATTGATTTGGGTTCAAACTGAACTCCAGCTTAAGGGTCCTGGGAAAGTAATTTTCCAAGTCTTAGATCCCTCGTCTGTAAAGAACTGTTACAAGACAATCATGCGGGAAATTCTGAAGTTACTCAAGAATGAAACAGACTTCTGGCATTGTGAACTTGACCCAATGAGCAATGAGGAGGGTCTTGGAGGGAATTTTGTGTCAAGCTGGTAGGCTGCACGCTAAAAGCTGAGTTACGCATAGTCATCAATAAAGCATTAATGATCACCTACTGTGTGCTTGCCACTGATTGGGTAGACAGGGAGGACACAAAGAGTTGTGCACTATGATTTTATTCTCATTGTAATACTAAGATAAGAGCTCTGTGAGCTAAGAGATCACATCCGGGACCTGAAATTTAACAGGCAGAAGGAAGAGAGACCTTTAAGATCTTGGTGGTGAACTATGAATACAGACACACACACACACACACACTGAGGTTTGTGCAGACTCTCCAAAACCTCTCTCGTGGGAACGGCCAACTCTGTGTGCTTAGTGAGTGCACAATCGATTTCACCGCACTTTGGGCTACAAGTGTAGCTTGAGGCAAGGCCAGAATCCAGTTCAACTCTAATTCAGCTCTGTTCCCAAGTGCCTGACACATCCTGTCGCAGCCAGTCATCCGCTCTGTGATCCGAGGCCCCGAGCCCCTCTCTGCCTGAGGTGGTGCCCTTGGCTCTGAAATAACTCCCAGAAGACTTCCAAGCTGAGCAAACAAAACGAGTGGGAAGTCTGCCCCCGTGCCGCACGGAGGCCGGGGCTGGCGTGCGCTCCTCACACAGGGCCGGGGGTCCGTGCGACATGGGGTTTGCTGCAGCTACGTTCTGCTCCTGACTGTGATGAACCTCGTTGGTCTCTCGTTGCACCCCAGAGAGAAATGGCAGTGGGTATGAGAAAAATAAGGACAAGACACAAGAGCTGGGGTCAGGTGGAGTTACCTCTCGCCTGATGAGCAAGGGGACTGCCCAACAGCAGTAGAGCGTTTATTTATACCCGGAGAGGCTGGTTAATGTCTCTCTCACTGCCCAGCAACCAGTTAACAAGTCACAAAGGCTTGTTTACTCCGAGGGGCTTATTTACTCCAGGGAGCTCCCGGCTTCTCAGGCTGGCTTCGTCCTGCACCTGTAATTATTTTCCAGCTTCAGTGGCTCCCAACACTTAACTGGATGCCCTCGCAGCCTAACTTAGGTCCTTCCTGGGCTTTTCCACTCTGCCTCGGAATTCTGCAGGGCCTGTGAGCTCAGGGCCCGTTGGTGCCGGAATGGGGAAGGGAAGAAAAAGTAAAATCTAAATTATTACCTGATAATATTCTAGAGCTATGTATATATAATAGGCTGGTCGACCCAAGCTATTCATGGTGACCAAGGGAAAGGTAAGAAACGCATTCACATCTAACCCAAACACGTCAGGCACACAGTTACAGACCAGATGCTGTACTGCAGTGCTCAACAAAGCAAATATGGACGACACGGCTCTTCCTCCCGCTGCTCGAACCCAGTGTCTGCCTAGGAGCTGAGGGCAGCTCTGCTCGGAGCAGCTGCAGGAGGACACCAGCGCCCTGGAGGGCGCCCAGTCAGAGTGAAAGACAAATGGTCAAATAGGGCAACCCAAGACAGATATCACCGTTCTTCAATCGACAAACCCTGGCAGCACAGCTGAGTGAACACTCTGGCTTGTGCTCACAAAACAAAGCAAAATCCAGTTAGTCATGGAGCCACGGAATAACTGCCTTGGCACACAAGCCCTGAGACTCAGGAGAGCACATTCGAGGACGCAGTAGTCTATGGGGCTAATCATCCAAAAGGGGGGACAGGACACACACGCCAGGAAGAAGGCTGTCAGGGAGGGAGGAGGGAGGGAAGGTGGAAGGGAAAGAGGAAAGGGAGGGAGGGAGGGAGAGAAAACAACAACAACAAGAGAATAGGTCTAGCACTTAAGACAATTGGTGGGACAGGAGCACGGAGATGGTCCCAGGGAGGGATACTTGCTCTTCTGAGAAGTTACTTGGTCTTGTGGTAGGAGCCTTCAAGGGCTGACCTGACTCTAAGCCGGTGTACCGGCCAGAGCTCAGCGGGCTATCGAGCCGCCGGTGAGCACACACGTACGTTCACTGCGGGATCTGGCTTGGAACTGGCTGACTGTGGCAGCCCGTGAGGCGGGCCGGTAAAGCCGTCCTCTTCAGGTCTCAAGCTGGCGACTGAAATCAGAGGGCGGGCAGCCGGGCAGTCACACTTGGCTAAGAGAAAAGCAAGAGCAACTTGAACCTGCAAACATGGGCTGGCGCCTATGGCGATGGCCGGGAACTCTGTCTTTGTCACTTCTGACCTCGAAGATGTGGGTGTCCTGCAGCTGTAGACACACTGCCTGGCCCCACAGCCAGATGCTGAGGGGGCCCTGGGGAGGGTGATGGTGGCGGGCCTGGCTGCAGTCCTGCCCCTGAGGTGAGTGTGCTCAGAGACGCCGCTGCCTTCTGCTGCCCTGCAGAGAGCTGGAGAACCCTCTGCACTGCCCCTAACCGGAGCTGGGGGCAGGATCTGCGGACCTGCAGTTCAGAGGAGCCAAGCTGACATTCCCAGCCCACCACACCAAACGTGGGCAGGGAGGCCCTGGGTTTTCCTGCACAGGGGCGTGTGTTGTTCCTTAATCTGGGTCAGGGTTTTCAACCTCTACACCACTGACAGCCCTGCCCCATCCTTGTGTGACAGCCTGAGTGTGTTGGAGTAGCTACCCTCTTCCTATCGGGTCCCTGAAATTTCCTTCCTTCCCTGGGGATGAGAACTCCTCGAGCTGCAGAGCAGCCTCAGCAGTGTCTGAGCCCTAGCACATAGCAGGTTCTCACTGAAATCACTAACTGGATCATCACTGCTGTTTCAGTGATGCAAATAAATTGCTCCACTCAAAAGAAGAAGAAAAGGCTATTCTCAAGCATTTGGAATCAAGCAATTAAAATAAAGATAACCCCAAACCTTGGTGAGGAATATACATGAGAAATTTTGCTCAATCTGCAAAACCGACCAAGGGCCCACAATGTCTGCTTGCTAGTTGCTATGGCTTAGCTCTAGAATGTCCCCGAGAGGCTCTTGTGCTCTGGGGTGAGGCCCTGGAAAGGTGACTGGAGTGCGGGGCACCGCACGTGGTAGTGGCCTCATCGGTGGATGAATCTGTGGCTGACGTGTTGTTAGGGGGCTCTGGTCAGAAGAGCTCGGTCACGGGGTGGCCTGAAAGGCTCTGTGTCCCTTCCCAGCTCTTCCCCTCTCAGCTTCCTGGCTGCCCCAACTTTCCCTGATGCCCTTCCTGCCTGGCGTCTGCCGACCAGACAACCACGGACTGAACACATGCGCCAAAATAGATCTCTGCTTTAGGTTGTGGGTGTCAGGTATTTCGTCCCAGCAACAAGGAGAGTGACTGACACACTAGCCTTGCCTAACTTTAGTCAGGCTTCCCTGCTGCTCCAGTCCGCTGAACCCTGCTTACCGCCAAACCTGAGCACGCAGCAGCCTCCCTCTTACCTGCCAATCAGAGGAGCAGGGTGACCACAGGGAAGCACCTTACGTGTCAGGCCCCATCACGCTGACCATGCCTCTTGCTTTTCCAACTTCCCATTCCCACCAAGGTCTGCTTGCTTCTCCCTCTGAAAGAAAAACCAGCCAGGAATGGTGCACACCCGTAATCCCAGTGCTGTGGGAGGCTGAGGCAGGAGGATTACAAGTTCAAGCCCAGCCTGGGCACCTTAGTGGCATAGGGAGTACCTATCTCAAAATGAAGATTGCTTGTTTAACTCTTTCGCAGGCAGGCTTTCAAACTGCTCTGAAATGTCCTCAAACTTGAGTGCTGGCTGACTTGCTAAAACAGCACTGGTTCCCACCCCAAAGTTTCTGTTGTGTGGGCTTAGAGGTGAGTATTTCTAGAATGTTCCCTAAGAGTGTCAGTGCCATTGGCCCTGAGTCCAGACTCTGAGAACTTCAGGAGGTTTTGGTCTTCCAAAGTGGTATCTATGGTCAGATGCGTAATTTTTCCTTGCCCTGGGGAGAAAGTTCATTCAATTCCTAGAGATCCTTTGACCACCAAAAATGAAAGTCAGATTAGAATCTACTCTTGCTTTTGTTCCCATGGAATGGGCAGATACAGTGCAAGTGTACATCCAGTAGCAAGAGGCAAGCAGCTACGTTCACTGAGGAGGACAGGAAGTTGTGCTCCGGGCAAGACTATGTCAACAAAAGACATGGCCTAGAGGTAAAAAATGGGGCCAGGGTGACCCAAAAGTAACGGCAGTGCACATAGGTCACAGGACATAGAATCAGCAGCAATACGCAGATAAGTCAGGCTTTCAGAGTGTAAAAGCTCTGTACCTCAGCCTGGTGCCTCCCCTTGACTCTCAAGGTGTGAGTGACAGGAATTACTGACAGAGTTCGGAGTCATCTTAAGAGCTCTCAGCATACATGCTTGTCCCAGAATCCACTCTGATCTTCATTATATTATGATACGTAGTACATATTCACGAATCCATGATGAGGCTGGGGTAGAGTGAAGGTGACTGAGGATCAGGCGGGGAGATCCAACACACATGCGCCTAGAGCATCAGAGACCTCCTGAGGTGTTGTTACTTTATTTTCTACCTCGCCTAGGACAATGGAAAGAGAAACAATTGAGGGTGGTATTTGGAATTAAATGGACAGGAGGGCATGACTCCCTCAACTTTATCATTTCTAACTGTACTACTTTGAAAATGCTTCTAGACAAGGTTTCGTAGAAGATGGTTTTGCAGCTGGTTTTGCTGTAGTCACAAGGACGTGCGTGTGTGCGTGCGTGTGTGTGCGTGTGTGTGTGTGTGTGTGTGTGTCTGTGTGCGTACGCGTATGTGCTTGCTCAGGGACCTGGGCGTTGCTGAGCTCTCTGTGCCAACGCCTGCACAGCCCGCCTTCAGCCTCCCACCCAGAAGCTGCACCAGGAGTACCAGCTGGGTGGAGAGGGTGCAGGTGTGAGTCAGCTCTCTGTCACTGTAACAAATACCTGAGACGATCCACTCAGAAAAGGCTTATGTGGCTCCGTTTGGGAGGTCGCAGCTCATGACTGGCCCATTGTTTTGGATGGAGCAGCGCCTACGGTAAAGGTACAAGCCCACAGTAGAGCAAAAGGAGAGAGAGGAGGGGGAAAGGGCTGCGGTCCCACAGTCCCCTTCCAGAGCACGCACTCGATGACTCGTGACCTGCACTGGACCCAGCTCCCCAAATCTCCACCGCTTTCTGATGGTGCCACACTAGCAACCAAACCTTTAACACAGGGACCTTTCGGGGACACGTGTGATCCCGCCACTCTGGGAGGCTGAGGCGGGAGCATCATAAGTTCAGGCCCAGCCTGTGCAACTTAGCAACCTGTCTCAAAATTTAAAAAAAAAAAGAAAAGAAAAGAAAAGAAAAGCCAAAGTAAGACAACCCATTGGGGACCCCTCCTGTCTCTCAGGAGCTATTCCTGTTCTCCATTGCTAGCCCCCCATTTTCTCTCCCCAATAAATTTTCCTACTCTAAAAAAAATCCAAACTATGGCAGTAAAGATGACAACATTTTCAAGCATCAAACGTGAATACCGTGATCTGGGAGAAAAACGGGAAGAGGAAGAGGCTTCCCAGTGACGCCCTAGAAACGGCCGCGAAGCTGCTGGGGACAACCGCGCCGCCCCCGAGGCCTGCGGCATTGGAGCTGCAAACCTGCAGAAGCGCACCGCGCCACGGGAATCACCCCAAAGACTTGTTAAATAACATGTAATCAGTACCAGCCATACTCATCCTGTCATCCAAGCTGTGGCCTAGGAATCTACCTAAAATGTTTATTTCATGAATTTTTATAGCCAACATAATACACTAGAAGAGTCGTATACCTATGTGATTTATTAGTGAAAATAAGCAAACTTTCACACATTAGATCTCTATGATTAAAAAAATGTTGGGCGACTTCTCTTCGGGTGTGGTGATTCTTGAACTTGCCAGGGCCCCAGAATCACCTGAAACCCTGCTAGATCGATGCAGATTCCCAATTCCCATTCGGGAAGTCGGGGAAATTCACGTTTCGCACTAACAGCCTAGGATATTCTCAAGCAGGGGAGCATTCACTGTGACCAGTGCTCTGAGAATAATTTTATTTATTTGCTTTGTGCTTATTTTCACCCAGAAGTCATAAATCTCCTACAAAGCATATGTAGGTGAATTTTTTAAAAAGGAAACGAAAATTCCTGACACCTCCCCACCCACCCCCTCTCGGCCTTGGCCTGTGGCTCTCAGCGCGGGGCCGTCCGCGGCCTCTGGCGGCCACGCCCTCGGCCACGAGGGGGCAGCAGAGAACAGGTCGCTCGGCGGACAGTTGCGTGGAGTGCCGGATGGCGTCTTTCTGCGGAACCTAATTTTTCTCCTTTTCTTCAAGGAGCAGTTTCCGCAGACCTCATAAGCACAAGGCGTGGGCGTGAGAGCAAACACGTCCGTCAAAGACGGGAAGGAGCCAGCGCGAGGCGCTGCTCCTGCTGCTGCGGCTAATGGGGGACAAGGCCGGCAGGCTGTCTCTCAGGTTAGCGACGATTCATTTTTGCCAGTCCGTGTACACATTAACTTTCTCTACACATTAACTTGCTCTACCTGTTGCCCAGCTTCTCCGCACACATTTGCGTGAGGCTTTGTCCACACGCAGTTCCTAACCCAAAGGGCAAAGCTGTTGGGTCTCCTGGTTGGTGAGTAAGGAGGCGCTTGGCAGTGCGGCTTGCTAAAATTGCATCATTCGTGGGAATCAGACTTCCTACAAGGTCAGGCTCTCAGGCTCCCGGCTGTTAGGGCCCTCGGACGCTCCACAGCGCCGCACGAAGCAGTGTGTCTGTGTAGGGGACGCGAGCCCACCTACCTCTTCACCGTAGGCGATCTGTTCACACACGGGGGACAGTGCCACGTGGAAGTGAGTGCTTCACAGGTAAGGAGCGTAAGGAACGCGACCCAGACAGGTGAAGTGGGTTTCCGGAGCAGACGCTCGCGCCTGTCGGTTCCGGTACAGCGGGCCTGGTGCCTGATTGCCGGGACAGAGGTTTTCCAGGGTGGGTTGTTTGCTTACCTGCCCTTCTCCAAATCTCAGTCTTTGACAATGCTTTTTAAAAACAGATTGAGTTGGGTAAAAAGACTCAGTATTACAACTCTGCTGCCTAAATTACTCTGAAAGTACGGTGCTATTCCAACAAAAGTACGCGTTCACACTCACACATACCCGCTTGGGAGCTGAAGATGCCTATTCGCTGGGGCACAGTAGCGGTCGGCACGTGCGGTTTCCTTCCTTTTCCGCCTCCGTGCTCTCGGGCCTGGCCCCCGTGCCCAGGTCCTCTGCTTGCTGCCCTCATCTTACCCCACCACCAAGCCCCACATTCATTCGCCCCGTTCTCTCCCCCGCAGCCGCCACTTTCATTAGCATCTGCTTGGGGCTAAGTGCCTAGCAGCACAGCCACGCTTCCACACCGGCATCCACACGGATCACAAATACTTCAAGGAAAGTCTGCCTTTCTGAACATGCAGTTTTATTATCTCCTAAACAGCTCAGGACAGCAACTGTCGCTGCAGCACTGATGTTGTTTCAGGCACTGTGAGTAATCGGGAACTGATCTGACGTGAAGTACACGGGGAGTGGGGCTTGTGTGTGAATACTGCGCCCTGTGCAGAAGGCACGGAGCTGGTGAGACGTGTGGCATCTGCAGGGGGTCCCGGGCCCACCGTGCCTGCTGAGGGATGCCCGTATGGAAGTCTTTGGGGAACGAGCGCATGGTTTCCATTTCCTCCCGCGCCTTACCACCAAATAGATCTTTGTGAAGAAGCCCACCAATTTCTCTTCATTTCGGTTTATCTTTATTTTTCTACTTGTTTTCTTTAAGTCACTCTACTCTGCAAAGTCTTCTATTTTTGTGCAGGATAAAATACAACTCTGGAGCGAGCATACAAGTCCCTCTGAGAGTTATTCTGCATCTACTGTATTTAGATTCGCCTCTCACCTCCGTGTTCCAGGCACTGGCCTTCTGAGGTGAGGGACCTCCCTGTCACTTCTCTTCCAAAATTCTGTGCTTTTGTGTGAGCCGTTTCTTGGTCTGAAACACCTAGGAAGCTCTTTGAAGAAGTCTCGGGGAGCATAGCCTGCCTGACTTTGCTCATGCCTTCTCTTCTTTCTCTACCCTGAGTGCCCTCATGCTGTCCCCTATTGTATGGCCCTGATTAAACTCTGATCACCTTTAAAGAAGGAGCTGAGTTTCCTTCCTCCTCATGTATCCTGGACTTTGTGCTCTTGCCATACCAGGGGCTCTGCCATGTATTTACTTCTGGTGAACAAATGGCTGAGTCCAGTAGATATATTTGCAGTTGGTTGGTATTAGCGATCCTGAGGATACCTCGAGATGTCAAGCAAAGTTCTAAGTGCCCTTTTTTTCTTCAGTATTCTCATGAAAAACCAAATCTGGCTTAGGACTGGGGACCTTCGAGCCACCCAATTTTCTTCCATCTCCTGGAAACATAGCCGGCTGCCACTTTGGTGAAAAGCTATTTAAAGATAAAACGTTGATAATCCCCAACCTAATACTTGCACTTATTTCTTTCTTATGAAGCTCTTTATTCAGCCTATCCTTTTTCTTTTTTAATTTTTTTTGTCAGTGCTAGGGATCGAGGCCAGGGCCTTGCACTTGCGAGACAAGTGCTCTACCACTGAGCTACATGCCCAGCTCTCCTCTGTATTCTTACAGAGGGACACATTGGCACTTACATCCCATGCTCTGCAGAAGTACATAACCTATCAACAGGAACCAATGAGCAGCCTGGCTTCGTGTACACTTCCCATCGGGCTCCACCTTTGGGAGAGCCCTGCACTCGAAGCCATCCCTCCCAAGGAGCTCATCTTGAGCAGGTCGCAGCACACTGGTCTCAAGCCAGGTTTGCTTTCTCCTGAGGACAATGACAAATATGGGCTGAATCTTAGGCTGTTATTTAACATCTCCCAGCATTTTTAGTCACTAACATTAGCCAGAGAGCAAATATGTAAATTGAATTCAACCATACATTCATTCATTCCTTCATCAGTACTTGCTTTACCGCTGGTTTGTCAAAGCCACTGGCTGGCACGAGAAATACAACGCTTAGAAAACTCAGTCCCTTTGCCACAAGAGCTCACAGTTAAATCGGGGTCATGCCTTACAAGACAGTTATTTCAGTGACTCTATGAGCATATGGGATTCAGTGTATGTGTGTGTGTGTGTGTGTGTGTGTACCTTACTGTGAACATAATCTAAACCTGTTTGTCAGGTTCTCAGAGCCTTCAAAGACTGAAAAGTGAGAGGTATTGGTTTGGCGGGTAGTGAAATTTCAGGCATTCCAGAGAAAGTTCTGATGTCTCACACTAGGTTCTGCTTTGAGAACCAGGCTCCTTGGGGTGGCCCTGGACAAATTCATCCTGTTTGGGGGCAGATGTCATAGACTCACCTTACTCCAGTCACCAGAAACTTGTTTGTTCTGGGCAGGAAATAAGTTTCACCAGTCTTAACCTGGAACCTGCAAGATTGTTTTATATGTGCCAGCATGGAAATTAAACAAATGATATATCCAGAGCTTCAAAGTCCACACAATATTCAGTTATAATGTAAAAGATCTAGTGCCCTAGGGAAAAAACCTACAATATAAATGGTCATAATTATCTCTTTAATTGGAAAGCTAACTCTTTAATTTTGTGTATATTGTAATCCTGAAAGAAAGACCAAGGAAGGAAGGCAGGAAGGGAGAAGGGAAGGAAAGAAGACGGAAAAGAAAGGAAAAAAGGAGGAGCTTAAAAACCCTACAGATCAGTGGTGATCTATAGCACACACATTGTTTTTCTTTTAAGACAAAAGATGTTGCTGTATGAGTTGGATTTTTTCCTAATCTAAGCCCTCAGTATTCAGGTTTAATGCTGTGTTGGCACTTGGCGATAAATAACTGGGCTTTGATTTGCAGTCCTGGCACTTGTCTCTGAAAGGTTTGCCACCCCTGCTATAGATGGACAAGTCCCAGCTCTGAGCTGGATTGGCTACACCTGTCACAGGTTTGCTTGATCATCTGGATTGCTCAAGTAGATGAGTATCATTGGTAGCAGTGCCTACCATTCTACTGTTTGGTGACAGAATAAGTCAACTAAATTTTCTGAAAAATTATTTTCCCATTTTACAACCCAACTTTTCTCTACATGTTCTCTCCGAAGCTACTTGCTTGCTGGGGAATACACGGTACCAAAAAAAGTATTTCATTCAATAAATATTTACTGGGCAACCACTGTGCCCTGCGTGCTCATTGTGTAGCCAAGGGTATGAGTGGGGCCAACAGAAAGACCAAACTGTTCACCTCATGGAGATTATCAAGTATCTATTTCCATTTACACTGCCACCAACAGTGCTTCCTTGTTCCCATTTCCCTATATCCCTGCCAGCACTTGGTGTTACCAGTCTTTTTTTTCAAAGAGAATAAAAATTTTTTAAAAACATTAAAAATGATACACAGTTTCAAAACAAGATGATAGGAAATCAACAATGGTTGTTATATTGCATACTGTTATCTTCAAAGTAGTTGTTGGTCAAAAAAATTAAGCATTAATTGTTCCTTTCAATAAACCAATAAAAATTATAAGTGGTATAGAAACCAATAGAAATTAGAAGTATCTCAGCTACCTTGTGTGTGTGTGTTTCTATGTATTTTTTTCCTTCTTTCTTTTCTCCTTTCCCTCATCCCAGTTCTTTCCTTTTGAGCCATTTTTTTCCCTTTCACAATATCTACTGTACTTTTTGAATTTTGTTTACTCTTTCAGTTTCTTACATTAGGGAGACAATACAATGTTTACACATGTAGGTCTGAGTTATTTCACTTAGAAGTATGGCCTCTAGCTGCATCCATTTACCTATAAAAGCCTCGAGTTTATCTTTATAGCTGAATAATACTCCATTGTATAAAAATACCACATCTTTTTCACCCATTCCTCCAGTGATGGGCATTTGGGTTGTTTCCAAGATTTAGCTATGACAAATTGCACTGCTATAAACATAGGTGCACATATATCACTGTGGTATGTTTTGAAAGTCTTAGCCAACTGTCCCTCAAAGGACTTCTATCTAGAACATATAAAGAATTTTTTAAAAATAAGGCCCCCAAAATTCAAAGACCTAACCCAAACATGGGCATATGAGATAAATACACATTCTCAGATGAAGAAATACAAATGGCAAATAAACATATGAAGAAGTGTTCAGCATCACTGGTCATACGAGAGTTGCAAATTAAAACAATACTGGGATCCCATCTCACCCCAAATGGCTGTCATCAAGAAATCAACCCATAACAAATGCTGGCGGGGCTACGGAGGAAAAGGAACCCTTCTCCACTGCGGGTGGGAGTGTAGACTGGTGCAACCACTGTGGAAATCACTGTGGAAATTCCTCAAAAAACTAGGATTAGAGGTCCCATCGGACCCAGATATTCCCCTTCTGGGTATTTTTCCAGAAGAATTGAAAACGTCTTATTTATTTATTCATTCATTCATTCATTTATTTTTTGAGACGGAGTTTCACTGTGCAATTCAGGCTGAACTTGAACTCACTTTGTAGCCGCCGCTGGCCTTGAACTCGAAGCTATCCTCTTGCCTCAGCCTCCTGAGTGCTGGGATTACAAGTGTGTGCCACCAATCTTTTTAATTTTGAAGTCTGCTAGAAGTGAAATGGTGCTGGATGTGGTGGCACATACCTGTAATCCTGGTACTTGGTAGGCTGAGGCAGGGTGCTCCAGAGGCTGAGGCAAGAGGAAGGCTGCAAGTTCAAGGCCAGCCTGAACTACACAGCGCCGAGTGAAATGGTGTGTCATTATCAATT
Source organism: Chinchilla lanigera (assembly GCF_000276665.1). Lineage (NCBI taxonomy): Eukaryota > Metazoa > Chordata > Mammalia > Rodentia > Chinchillidae > Chinchilla > Chinchilla lanigera. The sequence goes on from NW_004955448.1 coordinate 743,270, forward strand.
TCCAATCAGTTAATGAGGATTAGTTGCCACCCAGTTTCATCCTCTGTATTTTCTATGTATATTGTTGGCCTATATTTATTTCTATTAGTACATTTTAGATATACATAATAATATTCATCATAGAGGATTTGTACTTGTATGATGATACCTTTTTCCCCATTCCCCTCCTCTTCCTTCCAACCTTTTTACTCTCCTTATTTACAAAGGCTTTGATCCCATTTTTCCTATTGTTTTTCCTGTCCCTTTCTTCCTTTCCCCTTCCTCTTCCCTTGTTGCCCTTCTCATTTGAACATTTTCTTCCCATTTCCTAGTATCAATGACAAATTCTGGTCCTATTTACACTTTTCATTTCTCACACCACAGAATGCAGTATTTAAATATGTGTCTGATTTATTTCACTTTAGATTATGATCTCAAGGTGCATCCATTTACCTAGAAATGTCTCCAAGCTTATCCTTTTTTACAGCTGAGTAGTACTCCATTGTAGAAAAAAAAAACCCACATCTTCTTTATCCATTCATTGGTTGCTGAGCATTTGGGTTGTTTCCAAGATTTAGCTATTACAAACTGTGCTGCTACAGACATAGGTGCACATATGTCACTGTGGTACGATGCTTTTAATTCTTTTGCGAAGATACCAAGTGTTGGCTTGTTTTTCTGTCGAGCTGTTTTTCCTACTGATTTGTAAGAGTTTGTCATACATTCTGAGTTATTTTAGGTCCTAGAAGTAAGCCCTTGCATCAGGATCACAAGTGATTTATTTATTTTTTAAGGAATTTAGAAAGGATCTATTGTGGCAGTGTGTACTTATAAGAGAAATATAAGAGAGACCAGAAAAGGGAGGAGACCGGGCAAAAGTGTGCTCCCAGAGGATCACAAGAGGTGGTGCTACCGACCCCCAGGGAGCTCCTGGGGGGGAGGACGTTACATGCCCACTTGTTACGGACCAAGGGCTGCACTCCCTGCATTCCTTGCTCTCTGTGCATGAGGGGTGAACACGCCCTGGCCATATTGTTAAGAGCATTTAAATCCTGGAAGTAAAAACACTCTGGGATCAGTGAGCGGGAGGCACAAAAATGGTGAGAGGAAAGCTGGGTGTGGTGGCACACGCCTGTAATCCCAGGACTCAGGAGGCTGAGGCAGGAGGATTGCCACAAGTTTGAGTCAACAGGATACATTGTGAGTTTAAGGCAAGCCTGGACTACATAGTGACAACCTGTCTCATAAAACAAAAACAGAAACAAAAACAACAACAAAAATGGTTAGGAGGAAAGAAATGGTAAGGAGAAATCTGAGATACCCCCGCTGGAAACTGGTAGCACCTGCTAAAGCTACTGTATTACGAAAAAATAACTCCGTTTCACTGTCAGTTCCAGAGTGCGATGTCTTAACGTCTTAGTCACCTTCTTTGTCACTGGGACAAAATACCCAACGCCTGCAATTTGAAGAAAAGAGGTTCACCTTGGCTCTTCCTCCCCCCTCCTTCCCACCTCCCCACCCCTCCTCTCTTTGGTTCGGTTTTGTCATGGTGAGAATACTGGGGATGGAACGGAAGGCCTTCTGTCCGAGCTCCATCTCCAGTTCTTTTATTTTGAAATGTCTCACCCAATTAGCCAGGTTGGGCTTGCATTTATGATCCTCCTGCCTCGGCCTCCCAGAGCGCTGGGATTACAGACATGTGCCACCACACCCGGCATGGCTCGTGGTCGCAGGTATCAGGTCAGAGAACCAACGGACTGAGCAGGAAATACAGTCACAAGCCCCAACTCAGAACGAAGGACAACCTGTTCTTCTGGTTTTAGTTTTGAAAACAAAAAAGGTCACATCACACTATTAATAACAGAGGCAAGAGTAAGAGTCCCGTTGTGATGTCTCGTCGTATCTGTCAGGGTGTTGGTAGGGTGGTGTGTTTAAAAAAAACACACACATCTTTAAAAATCTCAGTTGGCTACTTCAAATAAAGCAGAAACTAGAATTCTGCAGACATTCAGAATGTTGAAGGCCAGGCGTAGGAGCCAAAAAGATGTTTGCCTACAAGATTTTCTTCCTTTCATTGTCTGCCAGGAGGTTACATAAGCCTCTCTCTAGTTCCACCCAAACCCTCAGCGAGAAGAACATACACAAATAATGAAAAGACGGAGGCTCCCAGTGGAAATTCAATTGTATTTATTTTCCTTATATAGAATCAGAGAAGTAAAAACCAGTACCAAACTCTAGGTAAAATGGTTTGATGTGACTGATTGGATCGCATACTTTCTGTATGCACAACATTCGAAATTAGAAATAAACACGCATATGTCATATTACAAAATATAGAAGTAAATTCTTTAAAAAGTTAAAGTACTAGCACGAGAAACGATGTAGTGTTAGGGAAATGGTCTCTGTCAATCGCCCATTTTCCCGATTCAATGAACCTGCAATTTCTTTTTAAACAGCCTTTCTTTAAAATGCAAGTTGTACTTTCAGAAGTTACTTTCTGCTTATGCGAACAGAGCACAGCTGCTCCTGAGCGACCCTCCCCCTCCAGCCCCGGCCCCGCACAGCTGCTCCCCCAGGTGCGGCCAGCGGCCCGCAGCACCTGCTCTGCTGTCCTCGCACTCGCATGCATTGTGTCACCGGTGAAAGAAACGGCATTTCACACCCCAGGTCCACTCCTTCGGCATTTCACGCCCTAGGTCCACTCCTTCGCTCCTTCAATGTAACAGAATTACAAACAAATAGGTTCCGACACTTTATTTGCTAACAAGACAATGTATTTCATCAGGAAGAAACATCTTGAGTAAAAGATCTCTGAAATTACTTTTCAATTTCACTTTTCAAAATACGCCTTTCGCATAGCAGAACTGTGGGCTGAGATGGTAAAACTGATTGATTGATTCAGGACTACAAAGACTAGGTGTCCTGGCAGTTGTCTTGCAGTAAGATATAGAGTATAAATAGCACCTTATCATGAATTCTGAGGGGTGTAACAGTAATAGGAAACAGTCATTTAAAAGTTGCTTTTAAGGGCCGGGCCTTAGCTCAGCGGGAGAATGCTGGCCTAGCGTGCATCCTAGGTTGTTCAAGCCCCAGCACTGAAAAAACCAAACCAAAACAAAACAAAAGCTGTACTTGAGAGTTCAGGCTTGAATGTTCCTTAACAAAAGCCACATTTTATGGCTTTAAAAACAACAAAACATTGTATCTCCCTTTATCTATTAGTAAACAAATAGGGTCCATATTTTATTCTGGAAAAATATTTATTATATCCATTAATAAATGTTCTAATTTCACTAAAAAATTATTCTAGAATTTTCTAATGCCATGAGCTTACTAGAAAATTACTTCTAAAACTTGGTAATATAAATCATCAATGATTTAGCTACTAAAAAAAAGAAGGGTTATCTCTTTCTCTTACATTTAATAACCTGAAAATGCATCTATAAAAATATTTTTTAAAAATACAGTAACACTGCTGAGTTTTGTTAGGTCCCTTATTTTTTTTCTCTTAGAATGTACAACTCTGTTTGTAATTTTTGCTTACAAAAAAGAAAAAGAGTGCTCCCTTGCAATTTAGTAGCAACATAAACATCGACCTCCACGCTCTCAGCGTGCTTGAGAGGGGAAGGGGTTAGTGGGACACAAGGCAGGTCGGTGGGAGAGAGAGCCACTCGCGAGTGCGGGGGCGGGCGCAGGTCTCTGCCCTGGCCGCGGCCTGTTCAGGTCGGCGAGGCCCGGACCCACAGCCCGGCCCTTCACTCTTCTCCCAGTAAAGTGCGCCAAAGCCCTCTATTCTTCTACAACAGAATCATGTGGTGTGAAGATTGTACTAGAAATCGTTGCTTTGTTCTTTCATGGCACCGCTCACCTCCCCGCGTGTCTTGCTGCTGGCGTTCTATCCCTCGCCCATCTCCATCTCCCAACTAGCATCCCTCCGCTACATCCCGAACTTCGCGGCTGCACCTCTGCCTCTGCACTTGCTTCCTCTAGAACAAGACCAGGTGTCTGCGCATCTCTATTCTGGCAGACAGAGGCGGGTCTTATCTTATCTAAGATCACCAACAAATAAGCCCCCATGGGGATTGAAAGGTTCCTCTCAGAGACCTGAATTATTAATGATTTTTTTAAAAAGGTTAAATTCATAGATTATAAATAATGTCATTCAAAATATTAAACAGTTGAGGACTTCATTGGCAATGCAGGTAGACTGCATGCCAGGTGCACATGATGCTCTCTCAGTCCTTAAAAGCTAATGAAGTTTTTGGTTACATAAGAGGTACTGAATACATAGCTCAGGCTTTTTTATATCAAGGATAGGATATAGGATAATATACGTAGGAATCAATTTTACTGCATTCAGAAACATGTCTCCACCATCTGCCCTCAGAGGGCATTTTTGTTATATGTCAGTTAGAGATCTGCTTCATCCTTCAAACAGTTTCATAGATAGGCTTATTTTAAACACTTGAAATCTTGAAAGCAAAACTGACAAGGCTTCAGAATTTGAAAAGCAACAGCTTATTGCATGTGCCATCAGGTTGAAACCCCAATATCTTCAGGATAGTTTCAAAAGACAAAAAAACAGTTGCCACTGATTTATCAAAAACATATGGCTGTCTTTTGTCATCAGCTATAAAATTAGTGTTTCCTAAACGAACATCAAATTCTAAGTTGCACTGTTAACAAATCCATGTTGCAATTAAAACAAATTTTTGGTTAATAAATGTTCATTATTAGTACAAACTGGTCTCTTTCAAAAGCTCTCTAGGTAAGAACTCTAATGCTGCTGCTACTTTCCTGCCAGGAAGACTAAGCTGTCTATGCAATAAAACAATGAAAAATAAACTATACTAGGACTGTTTGTGCCTTTGCAAATACAGAGTAGTAAGAGCCATCAGAGCGAGCATGGATTCAAAATACACTGTATTCCACACAGCAGAATTTTACTATCCATACAATGATTTTTAAAGCTCAAGTTAAATAGATTTTAAAGTATTTGGTGCTACTGTCATTAATACAGTTTTTGAAACTGTAAATCAGGTCTAATTTTGTGCATGTTTCCTGGACCAAGATGCCCGTCCGAATTTACTACCTGTGGTCAGCTTTTTGTGGTTTACAATAAATTGATGCATAAATGTCAGCTAACACCCATAAAGCATAGTAGCCATGGGGCAGCACAAAGAGAAAATTCTGCAGACACAATTCTGCAGGCACACCTCTGCATCATGTATCACAGGAATGCAGGCTTACAGAAAATGAAAACAGAATATGTATGTGTAACTGAAGTTCCTGTCAATCAAAACCAGGCAATGACTAAACTGGCCACGTGGAAAGGAGGGAGTGAGAGTCGTGAGGCAGGAAGTGGTTGCCTGCAGACCTCCTCGGCTCCACCACCTTCCCCAGAGGCCCAGGAAATGTCAGGTCATGGCTGCTTCCCACTTACAATGGCGGCAGCAACTACAGCCAGGTTTGAAAGGGCTCGCTTTTGTTCAGAGCAGACTCCACATCACTGAAGAGGGGGATCAGATCTTCAGATTCCAAAGTTCCTAGGTCAACGTTTGTTCCCGGAAGACAGTCAAGGAAATCAGGAAAGCGGGTCTGCTGGTGGTTAATGTTTACAGGCGTCTGACCTGCATTTTCCCCTGGAGCAGAATGAGAGAAAACCATTTTAACTCCTTCTTGTAAGTCCTTCACGGAGGGACAGTTCAAATGTTACTATAACATCTTCACATTTTCAGACCTCACATTAATGACCCTCGCTTGTAAGAGGTGCTGAGATGCTGGAGGAATCTGAACTAGTTTGTGGTAGACGTGGCCCAGAATGTAAAAGTACAGAGAATAAGAAAGGAGCACGCAAAAGGCGCCGAAGATCAGACAACACGTCTGTACTTTCACGTTATGGAGGCTTGTAGAGCTCTTCTGACAGGAGAGACAACTCACCTGTATTAAACTCTTCTTGCAGAACTCTACTCTGTGAGTTTAACTGTAAGCTTCCCTTTACCCACATCATTTTTATAGGCATAGACAGTAGTGTGAAGTTTCTTTTAACCATGGTATTTCCATTGACAGCTTTAAGCCTGTTTAAACAGCAGGCTTGCAAGGTGTAGTGGTACACATCTATAATTCCAGCACTTGGGAGACTCAGGCAAGAGGATTGCTACAAGTTCGAGAACCAGCCTGGGCTGCAAAGTGAACTCAGGGCCAGCCTGAACTGCATAGCGAGATCCTGTCTCAAAAAGACGAAAAAAAAATAAGAAAGAACTCAAATTCAGTAACACGACCTCAATATAGATAATGAAAAACACTAAAATAAGAAATAAAATACAAAATAACTTTTTTCTACTCATGGACTGCAACACATAAAAATGAGGCTTTAAAATTTATTTGTCCTAAAAAATTGTAAGGGCCTGGATTTTTTTTCATCTCTCATTGAAATTATCATTATAACTTTTACTACTCAAAAATACCTACTTTAGCTACACAAAATTGTTACCTTAAAGAACGCCTCTAATCCTTTCTCCTCAAATACAGAATGTATGAGATGAGTTAGGCTTCTTCACTAAGGTTGAAAATCTTAAAATATCTCTTTGTAGTAACTCTGCAATCTTATAGTGATCTTTTAGGCCTTTGTAGTTTTATCCACTTAAAAAAGGGATGAGGCCTGGCATAGTGGCCCACGCTTATAATCCCAGCACGCGGGAGGCTGAGGCAGGAGGACTGCTGCAAATTCAAGGACTGCCTGGCTGTCCTTGAGTCCAATGCCAGTCTGAACTACATAAGCAAGACCCTATCTTAAACAAATGAACAAACAAATGGATGAGACAAAAAAAAACAAACAAACCAGCAATTCTTGCAGGATTGTGATTGTTGCAGAATATTCTGGAAGGATAGATGGCTGCCCAGCCCTTGCTCCTACCAGTCCCTGTGCTTCATTTTGCACGAAGCCCCGCGGTTATTTCTGAGTGGGACTGCAGAGGGCGCGCTCAGCTGGCTGGCTCCCAGGGTCCCGCAGACCTAACACATCTTTTCTGGCTACACCTGAGTTCTACCCACTCCCAGCTCCTCCTTGGGTTACTAGTGGATGATTACATTTCTTTCGCCGGAAGGATTTATGCCCACTTCCTGAAAAGGGGATAACCCTCAACCCTGAACTGAATGAGTCGTTGCTCACTTAGCCAGGTCAACCTGGAGCCCGAACATTTCTCGAGTCCGGGTTTTTTTTTTTTTTTTCGGTATTGGGAATCGAACTCACGACCTTCCGCTTGCCAGGCAGGCGCTGTGCCGCTGAGCTAAATCCCCAGCCGCTCATCCGTTTTGTACGTTAGTTACATCAGCCTTCCCAGGGGTGGCAGAGAGCCCTGTGCCACCCTGTGCTCTCTTGGCACTCACAGTTCTCTGTGAAGTAAGGATATTATTCTCACTTTATAGGTGAAAATCTGGGCCCAGGGAAGTCACACAACTTTGCCAAAATCACTACCAGGAAGTGAAGAAAGAGTTCAACCATGCCACCTGCTGCATAGAGAATGCTCTTTTCCGAACACCATTTAATTCCACATTTCAGTTTCAAAATGCTCCCATTTACCTGTCCGAGGTCATTTCAAAAAGACATAAAAGAGAATCCATCCTTTTTTTTTTTTTTGATCTCTTGAGGTTCCTTTTTCTTATTTAACTTTGCTTTTTTGTTTTTAATCCTTACTGACTTCCCAGTGTTTTAAAAAACTAAATAGCTACTAAGTATAGAAAGAAGCCATTTCATAAGGCTGTTCCAAGGGAACAAAATAAATCTCACACCAAATAATAAAGAGAAGCTGGGTGTGGTGGCGCACGCCTGTAATTCCAGTCCTCGGGAGGCTGAGGCAGGAGGATCGTTCCGAGTTTGAGGCCAGCCTGGGCTACAAAGTGAGCTCAAGGTCAGCCTGAACTGCATAGTGAGACCCTAAGTCTCAAAAAGACAAAAAAAAAAGAGATGAAAGAGGGCGGGAGAGGGAGAAAACTGCAGCAATAAATTGAGGAACAGCAAAACAAACAGTTAAAACTATTCTTGTGTGGCTCCTCCTGAGACAGACTACACCATGCTCTACACATGTGGATGAAGACCCTGGAAAAGCTGCCCCAGTGTTCTGAGATTCTACATAGACCACTACAGTGTCACTCCTGGTCTCACAACTTAGTCTCAGAGCGCCCCCTGGGCAGATAGCGTAACCAACTACAGCCTCGAGGTACAATAACACTGGAAAAGTAATTTTTTATTTTCATCAGAGGACAATGAATTTTCTATCATCACAGATGATACAGAAGAAACTCGCATGAATAGCTCTCAAGAGTGGACACCTCAGCTATTCTGATGCTTAAATACCTTTCGAGAGTTCCTGACTTTCATAGTTAAGTCTAGGTGAAGCTAATAAGGATAAAGCCAGACTTTGCAATTGGATGCCTCCCTCCTGAAGGCAGAAGAACATGGGACACAATCAGGAAGTCTGCCGAGCCTCGGCCTGCAGGAAGCACAGGCTGGACAGCAGAAGTCCCCGGCCCTCTCCCTTGCAGCCGCAGAGGGAGGGCATCGCTACCGTGCAGGGACTTTGAGCTGACCACTTAGAATCCCCCACTTGCTTAACCTTCTAAATGCTCATTGCCAATTGCTTCCCAAGTGCAGCGAGTGACGTGAAAATCTTGTCTGTTGGGGAGGTTGTACAGAGAACCCTTTTCCTGGAGAAAAAGTGGCCCATACATGGCAGCACAAAGACCCCACTGTGACAGGCAGAGCAGACAGGGTTCTCCTAGTGCAACTGCAAGGAAGAGGTCAAATGAAGGAAGGATGAATTTTTTAAAAAAACAGAAGTTAAAATCCTGTGCCTTTATGTCAAACTACACATAACCTGTGGAAAGCGGGCTAGAGTTTATCTCGCATGCCTCTGGGCTGGGTGGCTTTGCAGTCGTCATTTTGTGTTGTTGAGATCCAGGGTTCCCGCTGCATGTTAGAACTGAGATGACCTAAAAGACAAAACTAAAAACACATGCACGTATTCGCAGGCTGTGCTCCTACCTGTATCCATCTCGTCCACGTTGCTGAGGAAGTCCTCCGGAGTCGTGGGGACGCTGTAGCACCCCAAGCCCAGGCCACTGTCTGTGCTCTGCTCCCGCGAGTGGTAGGGCCCTCTGAAGAGCAGAAGATGGAGACATCTGTGAGAGGCCACTGAGTAAAGGCCAAAGTGAAAACAGTCACAGCAGCTCGGGACAGCCTGAGCCTGTCCTGCTCCACTCTCAGGGAGCAAAGGCGAGAAGACTCTGTTCTGCCCTTCAGTTTTGAAAACTACATCCTAATATTAATGAAACTAACACAGTGCAAGCAAATAATACTGACTATTCACAGTACGCTGTTACTGATTCCTTGCATTTCCAAATAGCTGCATGGACACAGTTGTACATCTGAGTGTGATGCGATGTATATGACATTAAAAAAAAAAAACTAAGCTGAATACGGCTTACGGCAGTAAGAAATACACGCCTAAGAGACACACAGCAGTTCCTGTACAGTGGCTCCCACGGGGAGGGAAGAAGAAACAGAAACACGGCTTTAGTGGTGGTGGTGGAATGGGTTTATATATTAACTGTAACATTTTATTTACTAAGAAAGTGCTGGGTGCGTTCTGCATGCCTGTAATTCTGGCACTCGGGAGGCTGAAGCAGGAGGTTCACTATGAGTTTGAAGTCAGGCTGGACACATAAGCAAGTTCAAGGCCAGCCTGCACTACATAGTGAGATCCTGTCTCAAAAAGAAAGACCAGGTAGGAATAAAGCAAACCTGGGGAGTGGGTGCATGAGCAACTCTTACATTATTCTTCATATTTTCCTGTACTTTAAAATCAACTGCTAGGCGTGGTGGCGCACACCTACAATCCCAGCACTCAGGAGGGTGGGACAGGATTGTTTTGAATTTGAGGCCAGCCTGGGCTACAAAGTGAGCTCAAGGCCAGCCTGGACTGCACAGTGAAACCCTGGCTCAAAAAGACAAAAAATAAATAAAATCAACAACTAAAAAAAAAACCTATGTTATCATTATTCTGGTTACTATTTATTTTCACCACTCTGGCTTTAATTGTACTTGTTGGGTCTTCAGAAGCCTCTTCCAGGGCAGAAAAACACAGGAAATAGAATATTCCACGCTGCTGGGATTGAAAAGGCCATATTTAGGGTTGATTACCTCTCCTCATGCAGACCTGTGGTTCAATTAGTTTTTCCTTCTGCTCCTGTGTTTTGTCTTTTCAAAAACATCATCTCTTTGCTCTCATATTAATTTTTAAATTTTGAAATAATTTTAGACTTGCACAGAAGATTAAGAAAGGGTATAGCGAGTCCCTCTGTGTCCTCTGCCCAGTAGCCTCTGCAGTAAGGACCACCCTACTGCCCTAAGCCCCATACAATTACTAAACCCAGGAAACTGACCCTGGCATACATTACCTAAACCGTAGATCTTATTCACATTCACTAGGAACATCATCTCTTAATTGTTTTGTTCTCAATTTGCAATGGACATGCTTTTATCCTTCTGTGGGTTAAATACAACCACAAGATTCTTCCAAGTGTAATTACCAGACAGTGCCATCCTGTTTAAATTAGAAGTTCAGCCCATGTTCAAATTCTTCACTGGGGTTTACTCTGTGTCTTATCACTGATTTTTGAATCTGAGGATTTTATAAAAAGTAGATGACTCCCTCTGCTCTCCTCTCTTGTGACAGTTCCCCCACTTCCTGCCTCTGCCCACATCCTCAGCCTTCCAGCTTCTCACCTTTCCCAATGTAAACAAAGGCCCCTATAGCCTAGGCCAGACCATAAAGACCACAGCAACAAACGGCCCCAAATGTCCACGTACCCATTGAGGAAAGGATCTGAGCTATTGTTGGTGATGGATCTCATGTCTGCAGTCATGGCAGGCGGGTTGACAGCAGCCTGAACGGTGGCCATTGTCTCGGCTTCCATGGGGAGCTGCCTGCAGAGGGCGGCTTCCTAGGAGGAAGACAATGAGAGAGCGGGAAGAGTTAGTCACTGTCACAGGATGGGAGTGGAGTTTATGTCACCAGAAACTGAAAACTGCTCCCCATACACTAGATACTTTGTACTTATTTCCAGTAAGTCAAAAGCATCGGGAAATCATTAGTGTTCTCCTTCTGAAGAAAGTCTTAGCCATATGTCACTTTCCTACAGCTAATGGGAAGCTCAGCTAACATCTGGCCTGGGGGTACTCACTTCAAACCTGCCCCGCACCCACACAACTGCCTAAGCGCTCGGATCACAGAAAGGCCTCAGCCACGTTCTCAGAGACAAGCCCATGTCTGTCACAGGTTCTCAGACCCAATCTAACTTAGTCAATCAGATCCCTCTAGGTGAGCAAGTACATTCTGGCCTCTGTCACCGACAGGCCAGTGAAGCAGTGGATTATAGAACTCAGGGTCTACATTAATCTACCCCAGGCAGTTTCTGTTAATAACCAGGAGAGCAAAACCATTAAAAAGTTTTTTTAAGTCAATCTAGTTTTCTATGTGCTATACTACTGACTAGTTAAATGATAGCATACGGATTTTATTAGCAAATAAATATAATGCAAACATTATTTTTAAAGCCAGCATGTCTTTGCCAAAGAGGGTCAATTCAAAAGGTTATGAATTTGTTGACTGTAATCACTTTCTCTGGGTGTCACCTCTAGGAGCCTCACCCATTTTGACAACTATGACCAGGCATCAGATGCCTTTCAAATTTGCTGCTGTTTCCAGAGAAAAATACTTGTGCGTGTTTATACTCGCGCCCAGCACCGAGGTGCGCCCTTGTCCAGACCTATGCCTATCACGTTTCCGCTTTCCGTGCTGAAGTCATTGGTCCCGACCTCCCTCAGACCTCGGAACCATGGCTACAACGGCACACAGAGCAGATAGGCCATCCCAGTTGCGGTATCTATCTTCCATCTCTTCCAGCCCTCACACGCCATGACTTTAGAAGGTAACTGCTGTCTAGACAAGTCCCACTGAAGTCATCGGCTATAAAAACTTTGGTTTCTAGAGTTCACTGTGCTGTTATAGGAGTTGCAGTAGCCTGACTCATACACCATGAGGGACCCGGCTGATAAGAAACTGCACTGTTAACTCGTATGGAAACGAAACACTCCGGCTAGAAAGGGCCTCCGGTTCACTTCTCTGTCCACCTAGACGGCGAAGACTCACAACATTTAACCAATTTTATTCAGTAATCCATAAAAAGAAAATTTTAAAATGGGATTTTTTTAAAAGATGAGTTTAGTCCATTATCCAAATCCTAGAAATAGCTTCTAAACAAATCTAGAGAAGTTCAATTACTTTCTGAGACTTGTTTTTACACGGCAGATAGCATGTCTGAGAAACTTTACTATCGAACAAAGCCTTTCCGAGAGCCTCCTGGAGAAGAACAACAGGGACCCAGCCTGGTGTGAGGAGCCGGGAGTGTGCAGCCCCAAATCGTCAGACACCTCACACACCCTAAACCTAGTGTGAAAATGCGGTCGCTGACATCATTCACGATCTTTTGGTACTGGAGACTGAAGCCAGGGGCCTTCGCACCGAGCTACGTTCCCAGCCCCCTCTGCTTTGAGGAGGGTCTTGCTAAGTCACTAGTGTACCCAGGCTGGGCTCAAACTTGCCATCCTCCTACCTCCACCTCCCAGAGTGCTGGGATTACGGACACGTGCCACCATGCCTGGTTTAATTTTTAGTTCTTTGTAAACTGAACAGGCAAGAATCCTTTGGCTAATAACCTCCACTATCCCCCCAAAAATCAGTTTTCTCCCAAATATTCTATTCATCAACCATTCTGAATACTCGTGAAGGTTCCTTCTACACAAAAACCCTTTTAAACATAAAAGCTGGGGCTGGGAATTTAGCTCAGCAGCACAGCACCTGCCTGCCAAGGGTAAGGTTATGAGTTCGATTCCCGGTACAGGAAAATAAAAATAAAAATAAATAAACATAAAAGCTGATGAAGATGGTTGCATTTCTTTGTTTCACAAAGTTTTATCACTTTATATTTGAAGAGTACAGGTTGAACACTTAATTTCCAAGAGATCTGAACTTAAACATAGCAAGAATCATTCCTGGAACTTTATAGAACTACTAATAATAGAATGTACAAATTATTCATTACCTGTAATGACATGAAAATCAAACTGAAATTATAAGAAAATATCACAAACTGCATAGAAAATATATAGTTATGAGCTTTCCCTTCCACTTAAATTACTCCCAGCATATTTTAAGTAGATAAAACAAAATAATGCTTGTGTGTGGCCAAATTTATAAATAAAATTCAAAAGGCTTATGTAATACTGAAAGCTGAAAGTATGTACAGTATATCAGGGTAAATGTTACATAGTTCTATTTCATCTATTTATTGATGGATTTGATTGTTTTTGTTTGATTTTTTTTGAGGCAGGGTTTCACTATATAGCTCAAGCTGCCCTCAAACTTGCAGCGATCCTCCTGCCTCAGCCCTCTGAGGGCAGGGATTACAGGTCTGCACCACCATGCTGGGCTTCCTCTGTTTTAAATGCAACAAAACTGAAATTCATTCTTCATCACTGGTGTTGTTCCTAAGTACTGTGAAGACCGAGCTTGAGTCACCAGAGGAAGAAACACTACGTTCCACCTAAAATGCCTCTCAGTCTCATTTTCTGCCTTCAAATGACTCCAAATAGAGAGAACTGCCTGAGGGCTGGGGATTTAGCTCAGCGGCAAAGCGCCTGCCTGGCAAGCGCAAGGTCGTGAGTTCGGTTCCTGGTACCGGAGAAAAACCAAAAAAAAAAGAGAGAACTGCCTGAATAACAGCATCAACTTCAAAAAAAATCACTCAGCCAGTCTCAGAAAGTTATTATTTAAAATACAACACTTCCTCTACGACTATTCCAAGATCACTCTTGGGTCACAAGTCATTGCACACAGCAGCCAGAGGCAACCTCGTGGCCCTGCTTCCTGTCCCCTTGACCACAGACTGGGGCAGGCAGGTCCCTGCTGAAGGCACCCCTGGGTCTTTGCAGTCCCTCTCACAGCTGGCATCAGCACCATGGCTCCCTCTGCTCGGACACCTCCTCAGGGCTTTCCAGAGCCCATTCTTCCCTCACTACCCAGCTCTTACAAATGTCACCTCTGCAGAGAAGATCCTTCCTGGCCCAAGTCAAGAAGAATGACCTCACCTCTGCTATTCTGTAAAGTGTGAATAATATGCGCAGCCCGCCCCACAGGGCTGCTATGATGTTAAAGCTTAGACCAGCGCCTACCTTCCAAGATCACTTACTAAATGCTTAACTAATGATTATTCTTACCTCATGTGTTATATTCCAATCTCAAAAACAGAAACAAACACTTTCAGGGCTGGAGTGTAGCTCAATGGTAGAGTACTTGCCTAGTATGTGTGAGACTCTGGGTTTGATTTCCAGTATCACAAAAAACTAATTAACTGGGGCTGGGGATTTAGCTCAGCAGCAAAAGTGCCTGCCTGGCAAGCGCAAGGTCGTGAGTTCAGTTCCCAGTACCGGAGAAAAACCAAAACAAAACAAACAAACAAACAAACAAACAAAAAAAAACCTAATTAACTGATTAAGCAACTTTAAAGCCACATGACTACATGAAACTGATCCATTTTGAGAGGTAAGACATTACTTTCTCATCAATTTTCACCTTGGTGAGATTAAACTAAAGCACAAAATTCCTCACAAGGCTAAGAAAACGAAATTTTTTTAAACAAGATTATAAATCTTTTGTATAACATAAAATTAGCTTTGAGCTAGGCATGGTGGTATACACCTACAATTTCAGCACTTGGGAAGGCGAGGCAGAAGAATCTGTACAAGTTCGAGGCCAGTCTGTGCTACACAGTAAGTTCAAGTCCAGCCTGCTGAACTACATACAGTAGTGAGACCCTGTCTCAAAAACCTATTACAACAATAACAACAACACAAAACAAAAACGACTGAGACTAGTGAGTTCGAGTTACTGTCTTAGGCAGCAACAACTGATGAGACGAGGACTTGTCCTCATGGAAGACTCTACAAGGAAGACCAACCATGGAAGAATGAAGGCCAAGGCCCAAGCCTTGTGGACTTCACGTGCCCCGTACCACCACGCTCCAAACTCTTCCTGTGTCAAGTAGCAGCCGCCATTGCTTCTCTAGATGTCTGACCAACCTCGCTGCCCCGTCAACCTTTGTGTGGCAGACTTCAGGCAGGTTTCCGTCAACATTTTACCAAGTGTGACCAGAGAAGAATCTTCAGTACTAAGAGGAGATGGGACAGCACTCCTTAACCACACATGACTCAAGGGACACACATGGCCCTCGAACTATTAACGGACTGCCACATGAGAGAGGGAAGCACCCTTCCATTCCAGATCTGAGGACGACAGGATGAAGAACTTCCTACTTAGCCGTCAGTTCAGTAGGGGAAATGGCTGCTCCTCAGTTCTCTGAGATATTTGCCACTGCAATTCCCAAGCAGTGGTTAAAGGCTTAATGCTATTAGACACGTCCTAGGCTTAGCATAGGAAAGGAGCCCAGCGTAGAGGAAAAACTGTCTTTAGAATCAGAAAGATTGGAGTTCAAATGCTGTGAGATCTTGGATTAAATTCTTAACCCTTCTTCACAGTTTGTTCCTCAAAAAAAAGATGGCCCATAAGACCTGCTGCTGCAGTGTTCAGTGGTCTGGGAGGCGGGGACACTGCCTCATAATGTGCGGCCCTCTGTCCCAGCACCCGGACATTCCATTTCCCTTCATCCTCACGACAAACCAACTGTCTTCCTTTGACTGAGAGGCTCAGAGGGAGTAAAAACGTTCCCAAGGTCCCACGGCCAATAATGCATGGAGGAGATCTAAATCCAGGCTGTCTGGCTTCCGAGGCCATTCCGGTCAGCACACGACAGCGTGGCAGAGAAGAGAGAGCTGAGGGTTGAGGTGGGTGGGCCTCAGATTTGGGGCCCTCTTACCTACTGGCTGTGACACTTGGGCCAGTTACTTCATTTCTCTGGGCCTGTTTTTCCAGCTACAAAATGGAAATACCAATGAGAAGAGCCTTTAATGAAGCAGCCTGTTTAACAGTGCTCAATAATCCCCCTCCCTGAACGTGGAACAGCGAACTGGACATCACCTTTGATGCTATTCAGTGTCCTGAGAACTCACAACCGTCAAGCTGGGTTGTAAGCTCCGATTTTAAAGGCCACTCTCAGAAAGATCTGGGAAGTACCCCCTGGTAGTCCTGTCCCAGCCCTTTCTCTCCCTCATCAGTTTAATTTTTTTATGTCTAAGCTGAGGTTGGAAAGACTGTCACAAAATAAGGGCTTCAGAATCATTTGTGGTCATGCATTTGGCCTCCTAGGAAAAAAAATTATGTGAGTTAAAAAAAAAAACACCCTCCCCTAGCAGAACGCAGGAGGCTGAGGCTGGAGGACCGTTGTGAGTTCTCCGTCAGCCTGGCTATATAGTGAGTTCAAGGCCAGTGTGAACTACAAGAAAAAAACAAAACAAAACAAAACAAAACCACAAGCTCCAAGCAGCTGGGGATGGGGGAATTGGGGGGAGGTATGTAAAATAGCCGAGGGATGGAGGGTGTGAAAAGCAAATGCTCTTTGTGAGTTGAAGATGCCCCTGGAAACAAACCTCAGGCCTCCTAACCTCCAACTCCCCGCTGGCCTATAGCTCCTCTGTGGAATAAATCAACAGAAGAGGTGAGAAAGTACAAGCCTTGGAGACTGCCCTGCTGCCCGTTGGGTCTCAGGCTGAGGGGTCCTTCCTCCAGTCTGCACCTCTCCATGGAGCGCACTTCACAGAGAAATGAATGACAAAAACCTCTTCCGAGGGTGCTCCGCCTGGTACAAGTGTGTGTGGCCAGGGATTACACCAAATGCAAGACTGGACTGTTTTAATTATAAAGGGTGGGGTGAGTAGAGACAAATGAAAAGGAAAAAAAAATAAGGACAATGCTTTAAAATCTTAACATTAAAATAGTTATTCTGGTGCAAAGGATGGCTGTTCTCTCTGCCAAAACCCTGCGGGACTTCAGAGGCAGAAAGTTGAATTATTTACCTGCTTTGGGGAGGTGGGGGACATTCCTGATGGAAATCTCTTTTTAACTCTGTGCCAAGAGATTCTAGAAATCCACTGTCACATTTCCTGGAGCCTCCCTTTTTGAAATACCTCATCATACACGCTCAGCTGCCAGATTGTTGCTATAAAAGAACACAGTCGAAACTCTGATACTTTTGGGGAAACATTTGTTGAGCCCGTAATTACTATCCAGAGCCTGTTCGCTGCTCTTTGAATTCAGGATGTATATAACAATCTTCCGTTCCACAATCTGTCTCTGTTGCCCCTTTGAATCACACTAAGAAAAAATTATAATTTAGACATTTTTTCTCTTCACTTAAAAAAAAGCTGACTGAGTTTTGAAATGGAATATTTCCTCATACTTCAGTGATCTTAGGAAAACCGGAAATAAGAAGCTGCTTTTCCTTAGCACAGAATGAGTCTCCATTTTACAACTATTTTCAAGTTACAGTGGTTTTGAAAAGAACCATTTTCTTGTATTATTTACTCATTGATTTTAATTGACAAAAATGACCATGTCCACCAGGCTGGTTTGAGAAAAGGGAGTCTGTTTTTGAAGACTTGCGATGGTATCAGTCCTCAGCAAGGGAACAGGAAGTGGGTTCCTTCTGGGACTTGCAGGCAGGATAACTTCTGACACAAGCTGAAGTAGAGCTTCCTAAAGGGGAGGGCTGGGTCTGTCATTTACGTGCGTTTAGTGCCTAGGAACATTTGTTGAACCCATAAACGAATAAGTGAGCTTATTAAATAACCACACTACTACTGCAGAGGGGTTTCGCATTACTCAGTGTCGCAGGACATGACCTTTGACTCCCAGCCCACTCAGAAACCTACTTCTATGAAGTATAGTCCTGTAGTCTGCACAAGCAGCCACCAGGCCACCTGATCTGCTAGGATGTGACAATTTTAACCTCTCTAAATAGCCATTCTTCTCCTGACAGAAAGCAGACCCCAAACCTTCTTCCCCAGACCAGGGCTGCTCACAGCAGGCGTGTCCCTCCCCAGAGCCCAGGGCCAGGCATGGCTGCGTGAGGACGGCCAGCTGGCCAGCCTGCCTGCAGTAGCTGTCAAGCCCAACAGAAATCCGCGGGACCTGCCAAAAGAATTCTGAGGCCTCCCTGAGCCTTGTTGCCCTGGCAACCACAGGCTGGGCTTAGTCAGCATTTTTGTTTGACAAGCTCCATTCTCTGACCCCCCAAACCCCAATTAAGGAAAGGATGGGGTAAACACAGTGTGGAATTTGCTTGGGAAGAGTAACGTTTCTCAACAGCGCAGCCCCTAGAAAAGGAGGAAAGGGGAGCCAGAGGCTTCACCGCCTCTGGGGGCCGACAGGAAGTACTCAAGATTAAAATCTTCTAGGCCAAAGCCACGCCTCTGCCCAGCTTTATATTTAAATAAATAACACACAAAGTAATACTCTCTTCAGATAAAGCCAGACAGGCGTTTTCATGTCAAAGAATTATTCTTTTAGATGGATAAATAAAACTGTTAAGTCTCTTTTTTAATTTCTTACCAGTGACAAAAATTTTCCCCTTCATTTGGTAAAGGTAAAATCATGCCGGTTAGGATACCAAAAAACCACTGTGGAGAATTTTAAGATGCAACAACAGAATACTTTATAGTCACTGCAAGCATGTGCAGCTACATGTATTTAAAAATGTATGGCCAGCCTGTTGTAGAAAGGATTCCAGATACATAGAATGGATACAGACAAAGTCATGGCACGACTTGCATGACTAATATAGAATAATTTTCCCACACACTGAGAAGAGCTCTGGGGAGGAGGACCACTGTGAGTCTGAGGTCAGCCTGGGTTACACAGTGAGTTAAAGGCCAGCCTGAACTACATGGTGAGACCCTGTCTCAAAAACACAAAATCAAACAAAAAGCAGAAGAGGAGGTAAACAGACCACATTAAAACATGCTTTGCTATCAATGTTCTTTTACAAAACAAAGGACATACATAGACACACCCAAAAAGAGTGGAAAGTAATCATCAATACCTTTATGCTGTTCTCTCTAGGTAAGAGCACAGATGATTCGAATTTTCTTTTTGAGTACTTCACACATTTTGGTACAATGAACGTGTGCTTGGCCTTTTTGGGCGATCACTTTATTACTGCTCACACGCAGTAAAATTCACACCTTGGACAGGACTGACTTCTGACAAGTCCCAGAGCTGCGGAACGGCCATCACACCAGATGCAGAATGGTGCCACCACTCCCTGAACTCCCACAGATGTGCTGGGGGGTCAACCCCACCTCCACACCCAGCCTGGGCACTCTCCTCTGCTCTGTGTCCTCAGGAGCTTGCCTCTTCCAGAATGTCATATAAATCAGACTGCACAGTGTACATGCTGCCTTTAGGGGTCTGCCTTCTTTCACTTAGCAAAAATGCTTTCTTCTGTATTATATGTATATATACATATACGGTTTTTTTGTTTGTTTGTTTGAGACAGGGTTTCACTATATAGTTCAAGCTGGCCTTGATGAATCCAGGCTGGCCTCGAACTCTAGGCAATCCTCTTGCCTCAGCCTTGAGAGTGCTGAGATTACAGGTGTGCGCCACCATGCCTGGCTTTAAATTACATTTTTAAAAACTAAAAAGAATTCTACTTAAAAACAATTTGAACAAACAAAACAACAGACAGTAAACCTTCAATTAAGAGTTGCTCTCTGCTGTGCATGGTGGCGCACCCCTGTAATCCCAGCACTACGGAGGCTGAGGCAGGAGGATTGTTGCAAATTCGAGGCCAGCCTAGGCTACAAAATGAGCTCAAGCCAGCTGAACTGCATAGCAGGACTTTGTTTATAAAAAAAAAAAAAACTTTCTTTTCCAGGATTTCCACTTCTTGAGTGAACCTCACAGCCTTTGCAAAATCCAGTAAAAATCCAACTCATCACTAACAATAGAGAATAGCTTTCAAAAAAATTTTTTTTTCCTCTCTCTATGTTGAAAAAGAAGGAATAAGGCAATGAGCTGCAGGCCTGGCTGGAATCCCTTGTGCTACATGTCCCCTCCATTTGTCCCCTGCCATGCCCTGAGATAATGCACAGGTTATCAGACACACGTACTATAGCTCCACTATGTTGTTATAGCACCCAGTGCTAAGCTATGGGGATCACATTCAAAGAAATTCCCAATCGGTGAACACACAAAACCTCCCAGACACTTTGATCTTAATTCTGTTGCCTTTTAACAACCTATTGGCCTGAGGGGTCAGTGGGAAATACAGGAGCATGTTACGCATTTCCGCAGAACACTGGTGTGTCTGGTCTCTCAGCTCCAGTAACAAAAGTCTAACATCACAGCCACTGGCATCCCACGAAGAAGGGAATGGTGTTAATTTACCTTCCTGGCCACCAACTTGGATTCTATCTAATTATTTCACCTCTTCGGCTAAAATATAAATTATACAAGGATAGCCACGTCCCCATTTATCTTCCTATTACTTTCTACTATGTACAAAATGTTGGCCAAGGGCTGGGCTGGCATAAGCGCCTGCCTGGCAAGCACAAGGGCCTGAGTTCAATTCCTGGTACAAAAAAAAAAAAATGCTGGACAAACAAATGAATGAGAAGATAACAAATGCATGGCATGAAAACACGTGAGCTTCCATCCTCCCTGCATCCTACAGAGCCAGGCCACGGCAGGGGCCTCTCTCGTGGACATCTCCTAGGACTGCAGCAGCGCTTGGCCTGCCTACAGGACGCGGGTCCTGAGAAGACAGGATGTATACCCGAAAGCAACAGGAGAACCATTCATCACAAACTGGCACTGAGTGAAGGATGGGGTGGGGGAAAACAAACAAACCGAAGCCTATAGATAATTTTAAGTCTCATCAGCCAAGTGAGATGGCTCACACCTGTACTTGGGAGGCTGCGGCAGGAGGATCGTTGTGAGTTCCAGGCCAGCATGGGCCACATGGTGTGTTCAAGGGCAGCCTGAACTGCACAGCGAGAACCTGTCTTAAAAAAAAAAAAATCTCACGTCATCAGGCCTGCCACTTTCCCTATCCCTAAAAATTCCTACCTGATGTTGGAAAGCAGCTAAACACTGTTACTTCTAGTCCACTGCCTGCTCCTGCTCTGGCTTAGGTAGAAATAGTGAAGAAAAAAAAAATCACCAAAAGAATGAAGTCAAAAATCCCCCCAAGATGATATTATAATCCACACCTGAGTCATTATCAGCAGGTATCCTGATAAACACTCCCAGAAACTACCATGGAACGCCCTCTCATCGTGCATTGAACAGCCTTAAAGGAAATCTTCGGCACTGGGGAGCAAGCTGCTTTTAGGGAAAACAGCATCTTTCAGGATTGAAAAGTCTATTTAGACTTTTCTTCCTGTACTCCAATAATAAAACTAAAAAGACATTAGAAACACCCACAATTGAGGAACCTGGCTGGCATATCTGTCATATGAATTATCAATATTTCTTGTGGTTCAAAGGAACCTACCACTGGGCCACAGGAAGCATAGGAACTCTCCCCACCTCTTTCCAGAAATGCTTTCTGTGGGAAAGAAGGAGGCGGGGCGAGGGAAGGAGAAACACAAAAGGGGACAGAAATGGAAAACAAGTCATTCTTTGCAGAACGGTCTACACACACACACAATTTCATTAAAGCTCATTTAAATATCAAACTAAGAATGTGAGAACTTGTAACTGGTACCTGGAGTTCTGCGTAATTCACATTATATTATAGAACAGAAACTTCATTCCAAATAGAATTATTACCTCAAAGCAGAAAACAGTAATATAACTATTTCCTGCCAAGAAACCTGATCCTGTATGTCTGAAACAGAATAAACAACTGTTACCCTGAAATAACTGTGCAAGTCCAAATACAAATCCTCAGGGTAAAGGCACAACTGCAGTCACCTTGTAAAGTTATCTCCTCAGTTTGGAGGGAATTTGGAGGAAAGCTCAGCTAAGCAAAAAAGCACAGTTTATTTCATTTATCTTATTTTCAAAGGGTATGGCTAAGAAATGATTTTAATTCACCTTGTACGTATGTCAAACCTCATACCACACAGATACCTGATATCCTACTATTGATTTAATGATAAATATATTACTGTTTATGGGCATCTTTGTATATTTTTAAAGTATCAGCTTTAACTGAAAAAGCCATTTACCCTAACACAGCCAGAATCCTCTGCACAGAAAGACCTTTGTACTCATTTCTCTGAAGTTGCAGAAGCTATACAGCTATCTTGCTTCACATGAATCGTAAGGGGCTGAAGAGTCAGAAAATAAACCAAGGCTTCTCTCCTCAAAGTGTAGCCAGAAAGTGAGACGTGCAAACACGGGCTATATTAGTTTAGCAGCACAGAGGAATGAATTCTGCTCTTCTACAGCCAAGCCACGAAAGCAGAGAGAAAACCCTGGGCTCCGCGACTCACCTGACAGCGCAGCACTGAGCTGACCACAGGACACACGGCAGCGTCCTGCTGACTGAGTGGACAAATGAATACAGGGCCGTTTCACAGAGCACTTGAATAAGGTCCATTCACAAACACTTACTGTCTCATCTCCCTTCAAGTTTCTTTTCTTCATACTCCGTGACAGACCAAAGATGGCTGCCGACTGTTTGCCGTTGCTTCCATGAAACACGCCCTCTACTGTCGTAGTCTGACTACTCTGACCAGGAAAACATGGCAGAAGCGACTCCATGGTTTCAGACCAGGCCCTAGAGACTGGTAGCTTCGTGTCTCCTTCAGGGTTCTCTCTTGGAGTGCCAAGCTGCTATGTGGTAAGTTCCACTTCTCTGAGAGTGCCACGCCACATGTAAATGTCCAGGCCTTCATCTTAGCTAAGCCCAGTCTTCCCGCAATTCTCACTACAGTGCCACATACTTAGTGAACGCCATCTTGGACCCTCAATACCAGCCCATCCACTCATTCACTACCACTAAGTGACTTCGGTCAGTGTCACAAAAAGCAGAAGAAGCCAATTGGACTCTTTCTAAATTCCTGAGCCACAAAACTGCATGACATTCTAATGGCTGTTTCCAGCCACTGAGTTTTGGGATAATTTACTACATGATAATAGGTAATTGGGGCTTTTTCTTTCTCCTTCCTCCTTTCTCTCTTTTTAAACACTAGCAGCAAAAGCCCAAGGTAGCCATGCTACTCTAACGAAGCCCTTGAACTCTTAAGGACTTTGGCTCTGAAAACAGTGCAGCAGAACACAGGGAGAAGAAGCCAGACTCCAGTCATGAGGCTTGGCGGAGGGCTTTGGGCCTCTTGTCAGTGCTGCTGGAGGAAGGTTTGCCCTGGAGGCCAGCAGCTACCGCGGCTGCAGAGCCCCCACCATGCCAAGGAAGGCCATACCTGCCGCATGAGCTCCTCTTGGCGCATTCTGATCCTCTCTCTCTCCATCTGGATCCTCTGGAGCCGCAGTTTCTGCTGCTGCTGCTGCTGAGTGGTGAGTGCGTTGGGCAGACTCATGAGTCCTGCTGAAGGGTTCTGAGCAGGGTGGTTCAGGGTGGTGGGTGCCATCTGCGGCTGGTGTTGGTGACTGATCACTGCAGGAGGCAAGAACACCCAGGTGATGAATGACCAGGATCTATGATGCCTTATCAAAAAGATACCATCAGGGATGGGGATGTAGCTCAGCAGCACAGCACCTGCCTGGCAAGTGTGAGGCCCTGAGTTCGATTCCCAGTACCAAAAACCAAACAAACAATACAAAAAAACACTATCAGAATGCTTCATACTTTGGAGTACAGATTCCTGAGATTCCTTCCAAAGTACTTTCTGTTAATCATCACTGTTCAAATAATTGTTACCTTAATTTGAACTGCGGAAGCACAGATACCAGTCCCCCTCTTGACTCATCTTAGTCTTGGCTTCTGTGCTGTTAGAAGTCCTGTGACACCTTTCTGTTCATGTTGTGCTGGGGATCAAACCGAGGGCCTTACACAGCCATGGAGGTGTTCTACCACAGAGCTACAGCTCCAGTGGCCTAGAGTACACTTCAAACCTTACACAGAACACAGTGTAAAAAATAACCAAACTCCACAAGGGTTATTACAACCTGTGGGAGAGTTTCACCTGGACATCTCGAGGAAGGATAGCTGGGTGTGGCACATGCCTGCAATGCCAGGAATTCAGAGGCTGAGGCAATAAGATTGTTTTGAGTTTGAGGGCAACCTGCGCTACATAGTGAGTTCAAGGCCAGTCTAAAACTAGAGTGAGACCCTGTCTCAAAAACACAAAACCAATCAACCAAACAAAAACCCTGGGGAGAGCTCTTCCCAAAGTATACCCTTGCTGGTCTTCAGAAAATCAGCCCTACAAGAGACACTCACAAGAAGTTACAATGGAGCCGATGGTGTCTTCCACTGAATTAAGATTTGACCAGTTAGACTAAACATCTCTGGTCATTAATTGTAGAGTCTGGAAGAGTGGAATTTAACAACAGCTTTGTTTTCAAAGTAAAGCACACATCGGGGCTGGGGATTTAGCTCAGCAGCAAAGCGCCTGCCTGGCAAGTGCAAGGGCGTGAGTTTGATTCCTGGTACCAGAAAAAAAAAAAAAAGTAAAGCACACATCAACAGAGCACATTCACCACAGGAGAGGGGGCTATTCACCACAGTATTTTTTTAATAATAGCAAAGGACTAAAAATAATCTTTCCCACCAAAGGGGCACTATGGTGCATCCACTCAGAGACATTCCACAAAGTAATTCTGAAGAACAAAGATGCTCTGTAGGTATTGCTAGGGAACCCTGACCTAAGAGCAAAACTCCGAGGAACAAACTGCAGCATGCTACTGTTTGTGATTCGAAAAGAAGAGGCATATTATATATTCATCCGCTGTCTCTGAAGGATCCACTAGACACAGTTAACCGTGGTAGCTCTGCAGAGGGAAGTCTCAGCATTGAGAAAGGGCCTTCCTTCTCCTGTCCTGCACTATTTAAAGTTTTCCTACGTACACCCCTGCCCCCAGTACTGGGGACTGAACCCAGGGTCTAGGCACAGTGCTACATTCCCAGCTCTTTTTTTATTTTTTATTTTGAGGACTCACTAAATTGCCCAGGCTGGGCTTGAACTGGGACCCTCCTATCTCCACCTCCTAGCCGATGTTCCAGCTTTCACTCTGATGCACCCTTGCGTCAGTGAAGACATCGCCCATTTCCGTTATTCCTCTCTGTGGAGACTGACAAAGGCAAAGACTTGACGAGGTCTTCTCAGACCTGACAACTGCTTATGTGAGGGCAGCTGGGATCGCAGGCATGTACCACCACGCCTGGCTGTGCATGCACTTATTATTTATGTAAAACCAAATGAAAATACAAGTAAAAAATAATCCCATAAAACAAAACCAAAACATGGCCCTGTTGGCATCAAACTTGATATTTTCTTGTTGTAATGAAACAGGGTAACTCTCCAATTACTCAAAAAGCAGTAAGTGAGGCTCAGAATATGATCAAGATCATCACAGTTTAGATTCTGCTTGGTACAAGGCTCTGTGTGGAGATGAGGAAACCAAAACCCAGACAAGGAAGAACTTGATCAAGGTCATAAGCTGATCAGTGCCTTAGAAGCCAGATGCCCTGACTCCATCAGGTGCCCACAATTTAACTCGTGCTCTGCTCCGTCTAGTTGTTGAATTTCCAGCTGGTACTGAGCCCTGAGAGTGGATCTCATGAACTTCATGTCTTCAAAACCACTGAGAGACAGTGGGGTTGGGCCAGGAAACCCAGTGCAGAAACAAGGACCCCAGGGAAGCATGAGAAGACAAACTATCTACGTTTGTGAGGAAGAAAATATTCTTTGGGATAATATTCCAGAACACTGCAGGGAGAAAACAGTATTTCCGCTAAGAAAAGAAGAAGAAGCCAGGCCTGGTGGCACATGCCTGTAATCCTAGCACTCAGGAGGCTGAGACAGGAGGATCATTACATGTTCAAGACTAGCCTGGGCTACAATGTGGGCTCAAGGCCAGCCCAAACTGCATAGTGAGACCCTGTCTGAAAAGACAAAAAGATTAAAAAAGGGAAGAAGAAGGAGAAGGAGGAGGAGAAGGCGGAGAAGGAGGAGGAGAAGAAGGAGAACGGGGAGGAGGAGAAGGAGGAGAAGGAGAAGAAGGAGAAGAAGGAGAAGGGGAAGGAGAAGGAGGAGAAAAAGGAAAAGAAGGAAAAGAAGGAGAAGGAGAAGAGGAGGAGGAGGAGGAGGAGGAACAGGAACAGGAAGAGGAAGAGGAAGAAGAAGAAGAGGAAAAAAATATTCTCACAGAATCTAAAAGCAGTTATCTAAGGCCAAACTGGATAATGGACAGACTGCCACAAACTGCCTCACTGGCAGCTGTCAGATCTGAGAAGACCTCATCAGTACCAGGCCTATGCCAGTCCCCACAGAGAGAAACAACCTAAACAGAAGACACCTCCATTGAGGCAAGACCAAAACTAAAGCTGGACCATCCTCCCCTCCACATGTCCAAAAAGTCAGAATTTAAATTTAGACTTCATTTATCTTTTGCCTCCCCCTTTTTAAAAATTACTTTTCTCTTCTGTGTTTGGAAATTGATAAAACCATACTCTTGATTGGCAATATTTGATATAAAAGAAAACAAGAAAAGCAAGCTCCACAGCGTCTGAGATACAAAAACCCTTGTGATCCACAACTGTCCTTGGCAAGGCAAGCAGTCCAAGTGAGAACAGGGTGGGCGGGGGTTCATTCACCATGGGCCCGATCCTCTGGTCTATGGCCTAAACAACGTACACAGAGGGTCCCCTGACTCACTCCAGCAAACACACCCTGTCACTTCCACAAAGCCCTGAGAGTGAACCATGTTCAAGGCAGGAAGCATCCTGGATTCAGTTCTAAGCCAATGCATCACTGCTCTATAAGAAGCAAACGTAAAAATAGGTAGACTTTACTTGTGAACTTCTGCCTTCTGCACCAGGCCACAGAGAGGGACAGCCCACAGAGAAAGCGCTCTGGCAGCTTCCCCCACCCAGGAGCTGCAGACACAGAGGGAGGCCAGGGAGTCGGCACGCCTCCTGGAATGTTTGACAAACATCTTCTTGGCCTCAGAGAGGTTCAGTGGCTTGCTCTTCTGTATCTTAGGCTCACTTCCCTCATTTTTAAAATAGGTTTTGGTTACACACACCCACACACACACACTCTCACATGTGTGTGCACGCCAAGGGAGGAAAACGAGACCATAAGGTTTAGGCTCAACTGCAAAACCATCACAGGCCTGCACAGGGCTGGCTCTGAGAAGACCACGGAAACGACAACCAGCGCTCGGAGGGCCAGAAGTCCCACCTCCACCCTCAAAAGTCACAGAAAGCCCTTAACTCCTGTCAAGTCTTCCTTCCTTGCACTTGAGTCTAGGAGAGCAAAGAGGAACACCTTGCCACTCTGCTATGTGTTCCCTGTCACTCTCAGCTTCTCCCCTTCTTACAACAACTTCTTGCTGAGGTGTCCCTACTGGCATTCTGAAGGGAGCTTGTGGTTCTGCCAACGTGTTGGAGGCACAATTCCATTTAACTGATCGGGTATGTCCTCTGAGACTCCCTCCTCTGGGTAGCTTCTTCCTTTCTGCTCTATCGGTAATGGAGAGGTTACACACGGCTCCCCGTGGTTCAGTAATTTAATAAAAATATATCCACAAGCATCCAAATCATTAAAACAAATGACTGAATGAATAAATAAACAAATGAGGGGAGAAGAGCCAAATCCCTGGTACAGAAGAATTCCAACCAGTTTATGAAGAAGGCCCCCCTTGCTTGTCCCAGTTCACCTGGGTCCCCAGGACAAAAGCACAGTGCTAACTCCACGAATGTCCCCAGCAAGGGGGATGGTTTGTCACCTACGCCTTTGACTGACCCCAGCCCTAAGGCCAGGTCACAGCAGCACAATCCAAATTTCTCCTCACACCTAATGTGTTCTCTTAAAAACAGAAGGAGGTGATGCTATAAAACAGCCATTTAATATTTAGAACTAAGATCAGGGGACCCAGAGTACTGCACAGTATGTCCTCCCTCATAACGTGCCCCGTTTTGTACGCATGTTACCGTCAGGTAGTTAGAGCAGGAAAATTTCACATCCACTTCCCTGTAAGTTTTCAAGGCAATCAAGGACTACTCAGGACACTGTTTAATCACCTGCAAATGCACATTTGGTTGTGTGAAGGTCCGGGAAGTCTGTGCTGTTAAACCCTGATGGAGCCGTCCGTCTCAGGTGAAGCTCTCCTAGTAAATGCTGAGCTCTTCTCTCTGCAACTCAAACTACCTCTTCATTCTTCCTGAGGGCTAGCATTACGCTGCTTCTCAACAAGGCCTAGGAAGGGGACAAGTGTTTTCTCAGCCCCTCAGAACCAACACCGTGATGCGCATGTCCCTTTCTTCTGAGAACAGAAAAAGAACTTTAGCAAGTTTCAAATCTGACTGGCTGGAGCACAGTGGGCTGGAAACACATTCCCCCATGCGCTGTAGGGTTCTGGGCCAGGAATTGGTAACAAAACATCAGTTTCATTTAAAAATGATAACTATAGACACTTGTTCTAGTGAACACTATAATGGGGCTGGGGATGCAGCTCAGAAGCAGAGTGCCTGCCGAGCTTGTGCAAGGGCCCTGGGCTGCTTTACCAACACCAGGAAGGCGGGAAGGAGACAGGCAGGGACAAACCGGAATGCCCCCATACAACGGCCCCTCTCCAGCCTAGCAGTGAACCTAGCCCTTCACACTGAGCTGCGCAGATGCCAGCCCCAATCCCTTTTTTATTTGTTTTAAAACAGGATCTCCCTAAGTCACTTAGGCGAGGCCAGAACCTGTGATCCTTCTAACTCAGCCTCCCAGAACGGTGGAATTAGTAACAGGCCCACACGAGCGCACTGCACGGGGAACTGGTTTTGTTTGTGCCAGCAGTACCAGGATGGAGCCCAGGCCCTCACACTGCTTGGCTACTGCTCTGCCCCTGAGCTGCAACTCCAGCCTAATCCACTTTTTCTCTTGAGGACACAGTGTAACCACTCGTTACCTTATGATCTTCTAACAGCGTTTCATGGGTACTAGATTCTAGCTGCGGCTCCCTCCTTACTTCCGAAGTACACCTGCCGGGTGGGGGCTCATTTCATTTGGCTCTGCGTTATTATTAATGGTTCACAAACGCATCGCAGTCCCCACATTACAGGTAGGGGCCGTGTACTTGTCCTATGTGCTGTCACCACGAACGTTCAGGCTGCATGGAATCTCAGTCCATGTAGACCTGTGTCTCTCAACCGGTGGGAGATCTCCCTGCACAGTCCTGTGTCTAGCTGGGAGGAGAGACTGCCTCTGTGTCCAGAGGCTCACGCTAGGGCCAGCAGACAGGAAGCAGTTAAAGGTCAGCCCCTTTGACTATCTTCCCCAAATTCTGTTGGGCTCACTTCCATTCTACTTTTCCTACAGGCATTTCTCAACTGTCACGGTGAAATTTTAAACAAATTTTTTTAAGTAGGTTGAACCAGCACAGCTTTAGGAGACTAGACACTAACTGGGCTGAGCTGCTCCCTGCATCCTGAGATTCTGGCGTGGGGCCTGGGGACACACTTTAAAACCAGCGATTCCAACGAATGCCCTCACTTTAGAGATGCAGACACGAGATGGTGAAATGACTCAGCACGAGTCACACGAAGGGCCCTGGAGAGCTGGGCTGATGGAGCCGGAGGATGCTATCACAGCCTGGTCCCGCCCACCTTTGGGAGCCAAAAACATCTGCTAAGTTAAACTGGGTAACAAGGATAACTAGCTCCTTTTCGCTATCTCACGAAGAAGCCTAATGTAGACTAATTTAATGAACTTATTGTCTTTAAAGAGATAAAGCCAACCAATGAATCACACCCTGTCCGCATGACTTAGTTTTAAAGAAAACGGTATGGAACTTTGTTCTTTAATCCTCTCCTTCTCCTGAAAAAAGTCAAGAAACCTTGAG
Source organism: Chinchilla lanigera (assembly GCF_000276665.1). Classification (NCBI taxonomy): domain Eukaryota; kingdom Metazoa; phylum Chordata; class Mammalia; order Rodentia; family Chinchillidae; genus Chinchilla; species Chinchilla lanigera. The sequence goes on from NW_004955448.1 coordinate 773,290, forward strand.
AAGTTACATTTCAGGAAGGGTCCTACTGGGAGGAGAAGCACTAGCATCAGATGACTGGGACGTTTCAGTGTCCAGTGAGTCAAACAGTCCGCTGCAGGACGCGTGCCGTGGGCTCACCACCACTGAGACCTCTGGCTACAGTGGCTTTTGGCAATAACGGTCTACAACTGGGAGAGGCCAAATATATAGGTGTAAATCTTTTCTGACTTACGTGCGGGCCCAGCCACGCCGTGTTTGTAATGTTTCAGCATGAAGAGTGTCTGGGTGCAGCTGCAGGCCTTTCCTCTGTTTATGGGCTGTCCGTGGCTTAACTGACAAACTGGCCAGTGTCAGGTGTCTCACAGCCCTGTCTGATGGAAAACACATGTCTACCAGAGGTAGGAAGAAAAGCCAGCCACAGTCCAGCTTTGACTCAGTCGCGATACATGAAGGGGAAAAAGGCTGCAGACGCGCCTTTTGCCTTCCTTGTGTCTCTCTCGGCTCCTGCCAACAATGAGCCGCTTGTTTCTCTTATTTCCCAGAAACAGTATTAGTCGTCCAACAAGGTCAGCAAAAAAAGCGGCTTTTCACTTCAGGGTGTGTTTGGTTCCAAAAATCTGTAAAGTATTAAACCAAGAAATTGCACTATCCCAACTTCACACTGAAGCCTTTATTCCAAGTCCGGGTGAGAATAACCGTAAGGAAATTTCTCAGCCGGCTCGGCTGATAAGGCACAGAGCTCTGGGAAGGAATCCTTTCGTGGCCTGTTTCAATCCTTACAACCACTTTCAGGTGCTCGAAAGCCTGACAGACGGGTGCTGGTTCTCCTAACACCCCAAACCTTTCTAGTTTTAGACTCCTAAGCCCAACCTGCAGGTACTTCACTGGAAACCTTGAATTTTTGTTTCATTCTGTTTTGTTTTGAGACAGGGTCTCACTATGTAGCGCAGGCTGGCCTTGAACTCAGTACGTAATCGAGGCGGCTCTTGAACTCATGGCAGTCCTGCCTCAGCCTCCTGAGGCTATCATTACAGGCATACATCACTATACTCGGTAGAAATTTTAAGTTTTTAGCACCAAGAGATTATTTTCCTATCCTGTTTGCCCATGCAAACAGTAATCTGACCTACAAATCAGTGTGCAAGTAACTGGCCAACTGTTCTGCTAGATGTAAAACCTGAAATGCCTATAGCACCAGTTTGTATGCTTTTCTAGTAAATACATTACCCAGAATGTATAGTTTACTGACATATAAAGGATCTAGACATAGGTTCTCATTATAATATATATAGAGAAAAAAACTAGAAAACTCCTACATCTTTATGGGTTTTTTCTGTTTTTGTTTTTTAAGACAGGATTTCCCCACGTAGTTCAGGCTGGCCTTGAACTCACTATGTTGCCCAGGCTGGCCTCGAACTTGCAGCAATCTTCCCACCTCAGCCTCCTGAGTATTGGCATTATAGACATATACAACCATACTCAGCTTCTTCTGAATTTTTTACTATAAAGAAACCATCTTTCTTCCATCTCAAAGAGCAGCAGTATGTACTACCTTGATTCCATCTGATTGCAGGGCTATCTCAAGACTTATCAAAAGTGGACTGTGGTCAGGGACAGTGGCTCATGCCTGCAATCCCAGCACTTAGGAGGCTGAGGCAGGAAGATCAAAAGTTTGAGGCCTGCCTGGGCTTCACAGTGAGTTCCAGACCAATCTGGACTACACAGTGAGGCTGTCTCAAAAAAGCCAGAAAAAAAAAAAAAAAATATGGAGTGGGGGAGGCCTGCAGCAGGAAGCACATCCCATGGAGCAAGTACATTTAGCAAACAATGACCTAACTTGGAAAAATGTGGAAACCGGGGGCCTCACTTGCCGCTTGACAAAGTTATCTCTGCGATACTGAGTTTAATCCCATGCTCACGGCACAACAGCAGAACCAAAACTGTCATATTCTCTGCAGACAATAGGTATACTTCTTTCCCCGGCAGGAAATGGAAATTCTGATTCATGCATTTATTTTCATTAGTTGGGAGAGAGTTTATGGTAGCTTTTTATTGGTTAGATTTGCTGAATGATTTTAAAACTACTCCAGGTGCAAAGCGTGGTAACCCAAACTAAATAACAGAAAATGAATCCACAGCTGTGTTCCACAAGGAGCAAAAGAAATATTTCCAGTGTGAACTGCTAGCTTTTAATTTCTCTTCCCTACAATATGCCATTTTAGTAAACATTTTTATTACTTAAAGAGGTCCTGTAATTGACACTAAGACTCTGAGAGCCTCTCAAAGAGAACTTGCAATTAGTAATCAAACATGGAAAATTATCCAGTTCAGAAGGAATCACAGAAATGCAAATTAAGAGCTATTCTTCAGCAATCAAATTAACAAAGATAATAATGCAATTACGGGTGTTTTGCATTGGACCGAGACCACTCAGAATAAAGTAAACAAGAGTTTAACCAAGAAATTTGGTAAAACTCAAATTCTGAGAATTTGTGCAGGTATTCACTGAGGACTGTCCCCATAGATCTTACAGGACTTCTACAGACTCCCTCAAAATTAACTGCCTTTGAAATGAAATAGCGTCAGAGTATTAATACTGGTGATAGGTGCGTGACAGAACTTCACCGATATTTTTCTTTCAAGCGCTCCACCATTCACTGCACGATTCACCCCCGGGTATTAGGTACTAGAGACAGTGATGAGCGAGATGGCAAGGTCCCTCCCCTCAGAAAATTACAAAAGACATGTAAAAGCAGACCAACAGCATAATTTCACCAACAAGAGCTCTGAACAAACAAATGAGATATGTTGTGCAGGGAAGGTAAGGAAGGCCTCTTTGAAATGTGTCATCTTAAAAAATCTGAATGAAGTATGAAAATCAGGGCAGTGGACATGGCAGGGCAAGGGGCGGCAAGGGGGAAGCCTTGAGGGTGGCTGCGTGATGACCTGTGAGCTTAAAGTACTTGCACAAAAACAGGACAGCCCCTGTGGCAGGGGAGCAGAGGAGAGGAGAGCAAGCAGGGCCCAGGGGCCTGGCCGGCTGCGCGAGCACGGCGGCTGGCCTCTACGCCAGAGACAGAACTCTTCCAGCACGCGTGGACCGCACAGAAACTGCTGGGTTGCCTCACATGTTACAGCTATCTCATATGTTTCAGTTATATGTTTTAAAAAACTGAAAAGAAAATGCAGAGATGGAAAGATTCTGAGGTACACGGTGCAGTGAGTTTCACAGCGTGAAGGGAAGAGCCGCTGGTTAGGATCGGGGTCTTTGGGCAACTGTCGCTAAGCCCTGTGGGGTGGCTCAAGGCCATGTCTGAGGAGAAAAGGAGTAAGATTTGGGCAGGGGTGGTGGGGAGGAGAAACCAAAACAGATCTGCTTTTAAGGATGTACACAAGAAGATTCTGGTCCCAAGCAAAACAAAACAAAAGCCTGTGGCTCTAAATTTTACTTGGTAGGGTGTGCCACGGAGGGTTCTGTTTGAAATTTCAGAATACACAACAGAAGAACTGTAGCTCTGCATTTTCCTAATTTTATTCTTGAATTAAACTGGGTACGTAGTGTGCACTTGTTTTGCCTTCAACAATTACTGGCTGGTGCTCTGAGATCGAGCCATCACCCAGCGCTGGGGCTGGTGCTCAGTGCTGAGATATTCTTTGAAGCTACTGTTCCCAGGTCCCAGTGTCTAGATGACCCACGAGAAATTACAGCTCAGGTCTGTTTATACAGAAAAACTACGTTTTTCCCAACACCATGTGACCAGTGAGCCCTGTAATCTCGCACCCATATCTGAACACTGCCCTGATCAAAAGAACCCTGCAAATCCCAGAGCCTGTCTGCAGGCCCTTCCAGAAGACACACAGGGCCTGACAGTGCGCGTCCTTCTCCCTGCTCCTAGTGTTCTCTCAGTCACAATCTCTCTTTATTCCAACTTATTTATTTTAATTCTTTTGATTATTAGTTTATAAAAGACGAGAGCAGAGAATAAGTGGATGGAAGCCTCACAGTTTCATTTTAAGACTACCTATCTAGGTACACAGTCACACAAATACATTTGTCCAATAAATGATATTGAGTAAAGCTTAACTGAGCAAGCTGGAAATGGTCACTTCCTAGTGATTCTAAGGGGAAGGATTTACATGTCTTTTTTGTTTTTGAGACAAGGTTTGGCTATGCAGTTCAGCCTGGCCTTGAACTTACTATGTAACCTAGGATGGAACTCACAGCTTCGATGGATTCTCCTGCTTCAGCCATGAGTGCTGGGATTACGGGTGTGTGCCACCACACCCTTCAGATTTGCATGTCTTCAGGCCAACCTTATAGAGATCTGGTACCACCAGAAAGCTTTTTCTCATATCTCATCTTTAGTGAATATATATATTATAGGAACCATCTGACCCAAACAAATTGTGCCCTTCCTTCTCAAACAAAGCCATCAAAGCTAATTGCTCCAACATTGGGACAAGTCAACCCTAAAGGCCCCCTGATATGACACAGCAGCAGCACACAACATCATTTGACCATTCTTCCCAAAAGGTATGACCTATGTGTAAATCGAGAGGAAATGTGGGACAAATCTCAGTTAAGTTAAAGAATAGTCTAGGCCAGGGGTGGCAGCATACATCTGTAAATCCAGCACTCTGGGAAAATGACGCAGGAGGATCACAAGCTGAAGCCCCACCTAGGCAATTTAGCAACTCAGCAAGATCCTGTCTGATAATAATAATTAAGAAAAACATGGCTGGGATGTAGCTCAGTGCAAATGCCCTGGGTTCAATTCCCCGTACACTAAAAAAAAAAAAGAAAAAAAAAAAGAATGCCCTACAAAATAACTCATCTACAATCTTCAAATTTCAAGGTTCAGAAATGCATGGGCCAAGGAATCATTCCAGGTTCAAAGAATGCTTGTCTAGAGAGAGAGCAATCACAGGGAGCAAGCAAAATTCAAATTAAGGGAAAACTAAATCTCATGCCTAGTCTTCCATTAGATTCTGAACCAGAAACAAAAGTAGCATTACCAGGACAAATAAAGATTTCCAAATATGGGATAAGTATTAGATAACAGTATTGTACCAGTGTTACATTTTTTGATTTTGAGTCCTGCACTATAGTTATATAAAAATATACCCTTTCCTTTTTCTTGAGGCAAGGTCTCACTATCTAGTTCAGACTGGCCTTGAATTCACTAAGTAGCTCAGGCTGGCCTTGAACTCACTGCAATCCTCTTGCCTCAGCCTCCGGAGTGCTGGGATGACAGGCATGTATCACTATGCCCAGCAAGAACACGTCTTTTTAGAAAATTGAACTTAAGTATTTAGGGGTAAAAGAGCATGATGACTTCATCTAAAATGCTTCAAGAGAAAAGTATACATACACATAGTGATAGAAATAAGCAACTGTGGCTTTGCAAGCAAATTATAAACAACTAAAAAAGAAAAGCTGGGCAAAAGATATACAGGAATTCCTTGTAGCATACTTTAAAACATATTTTAAAACAAAACCTGTATAACATATACCTCAAGCTCCCTGAAGCTTGAGAATTTTCCACCCAGCAAGATCCCTAGAAACTGTGTTAAATACAGGCCACTGTTCTGCACCATTAGTGATCTTTGAAGAAAGCCCTATGACATGGTTTTTGATAACCCACTGCCTGGGGCCTGGAGGGTCTGGCTTTGCTATGTGGTGCCGATTCTTCATACCACCATTCCTCCCACCTCCAGCCCAGCCCCAACTGTTATTTAAATAGTTCCCTTTTTAAAAAAAAAAACCAATAGAGTGTTTAGGAAGACAGGACAAAGAGCGACCTTACAGGACCAGTTGGCAAGGTCTTTCAGAAGTGGACAGCTGCCCCACCACGACAGGAAATTACAGCTGGTCTGGGGAGGACCACGGGCCACCACGGGAGCTGCTGTGAGGCTTGAGATGTGCAGTAAAAGGCCCTCACTCTGCAGAGTCAGAGCTGAGGACACCACTCCTCTTCGGCCTTCTGAATATGAGGAAAAAGAAATCAAGAAGGGCCGAGTGGAGGATGGATGAAGGACTAGCAGGTGTGAGCGCATGGGGTGAGGAAGGCCGTGGGCCAAAGCCATCCTACTTCAATATACTATGGACACCGAGGTTCCCTCAGATCACAGGACAAATGGATCGTGCACTTGAAAGGAAACCAGACATGAAGAGAGGAAGCACAAGCAAACCAGACATGCTGGGGACCTGAGGAGATAGTCCTCGCAGGACCAGGCAATAGCAAGAGACAAGCAATGCAAGCGACACAGAGAAGGTGTCCAGCGCATCCACAGTGGAGCCGCAGGTGTTTCTTTAAGACGGGACGACCCACTTCCATTCCGCTAGATGCTGTAATCCTCTCCATCAGGCACTATCGCAGCGGGCTGCAGTGGAAACACAGGAGTGTTTTAGCTGCTATTTGAAGTAAGGGTTTTGAAGCAGCTAAATCGAAGCCTTGGGAGCCAGGACTAAGTCAGCCACATTCACTTTGTTCTTCTTTTTCCTACTTTATTTCTTTCCAGTTCTGCAAATATTTAAGTCTTGGCAAAATTCAAAACTCACAATTCACTCTTCACTGGTGTCTGAGAAACAGAATACTAAAAAGGAAAAAGACGAAAATAATATGGAATGAAATGCATGACATGTACTGCTAAGCAAAATACCTCCCAATGAAATTTCCATTTATGGCTTAGTCAAAAACATATGGATGGACAATTGGGGAACAGCCAGTGGGAAAGCCAGGTGCCTGGTTTACAATACACTTGTGGCAATGTTAAATCATCTTTTAAAAAAGTAAGCACCCCAAACACATCACCTGCCCATACAGCGGCTCTTCTGACAACTTCTTGTTTAGCGTTAATAAAACTAAACTGTGTCAAAACTGTTTTTCTTTAAAGAATTTTTCTACTTTACACACAAATAAGTATTCCATAGAAACTTGGAAAAAAAGAAGAAATCAAAGATAGGCACAAAAATGTATAAGAGTATGTAATGTAACATTATAATGATAAAAAAGTAGACTCAATCTCCATGCTTTCCAACAGAAATATCTCAATAAATGATGGTATCATTGGTTAAATAAATTCACACAAAAAACTGTACAGCCATCAATACGTGGTCATTTATGTATTAAAAAAAATATGCCCAGGTCCACTCATAACTTAAAAAATTAAAACCGTGAATCTAATTTTTAGCTATCGAAATTGTCAGGACTAAAAAGTTCAATAATAGATACAAAGGCCAAGGTATGGAGAAAGAAGCCCCTTTATTGGCAAGACTGCAAATTAGTGCCACCTTTTAGGAAAGAAATGACATCTATCAAAACTCGAAATGCACATACTCCAATCTAAGAATTCTACTTTGAAAAGTTATCCTATACATAAACAGCGTATGACACAAGGGTGTGTATGCAAAAATGGGCACTGTAGCACTGTTCATAATAGTGAACAATCAGGGACTATAACTAAATGCTCAGCGCTGGAGACTGGTTAAATAAAACATGATACATGAATAGAGTAGAATATTAGGCATTATTAACAAGTAATGAATAAATCTGTCAGTACTAATTTAGAGAGCCCTCTAAGATATGTTAAGTTTCAAAAGCAGAGAGATATGTATCATCTGGTGATATAGATATAGATGAGCATGCATGTGCACCCGAACACCTCCAGGAGACTTGGCGGCTAGCAGTGGTGTATGTAGGGAGGAAAAGAAGGCTAGGGTCACCGTGGCAAGAAGACTTTTTAATCCCTCAATGCTCTGTGAAACTTTGAATTTTTGCCATATATTTCTGTTGCTTTCATAATTAAAAAAAAAAATAAAACTCACTGAAGAGTGTCACAGCGCCAGGCATGGTAGTGCGCATGAGTACTTTCAGCACCCTGGGAGGTTAAGACAGGAGGACGCCAAGTCTGAGCCCAGCCTGGGCAACTTGGTGAGACCCTAGGCTGGGAATGTAGCTCAGCGCAACGGCCCAAGTTCCATCTCCAGCACAAGAAAAATAAATTAATAAATATATATTAACTTAAAAATCAGGCCACAAAAAAGGCAGAGGATTTTCCAAATTTCTTATGTTTATACTGAAAGAAGACAAATACATGAGAAACTGTAAGAGCGATTCTTAGTCCTAGCAGGGCTCTCTCATTTGCTGAATAGCATTATCTACAAGGACCAAACAATTAAATGCCGATTGTATGGCACACTGGGTAACACTGGGTAACATTCTGGAATCTTGCTGCCTCAAATATTGTATGTTGACGATCTTACTTTTTCCTGCTTTTATTTTTTCTGTAACAAAGAAAAAGGGGTGATCTTTCTCTTCTCAGCACTTCAGAGGAAAGACTATGAGGGCGTTTGCTTTCCTAACCTCTCAGAAGGAATGAGCTCGCTGACTCTGTCATAGAAAACTATTCGGGGAAAGCACGGAAGAAGAGCAGCCCCTGATCACCAGCAAGTGCAGAACTCGCAGGAAGAATCTAGACTTCCAGGAAGGAAGGAGAATCCGTCAGTGCAGACCTGGGTGCGGAGTGATGACCGCACACAGGCAGGGGCAGCGCCACCGAAGGCCCCGAGCTGGAATCAGAGCAGGGTCGAAGGGTCACTCAGCACTTAGCAGTTTGGAAAAGTGGCCGAGAGACAGTCCCCGCTTCCAAAGCCCATGGCCTGGGCAGGGCCTCTCCAACTGGAACAGGGGGAAATCCCCCACAGCGCGGACACTCTCGAGGGCTGCCGGAAGTCAGCCAGAAGACAGTCCTAAAACTGCAAAAGTACATAAAGACTCCCAACAGAGATGCACAGCATGGTGAAGAGATCAGACTTCATCATGACTGACTGACTGACTGACTGACTGACTGGACGGAAGGAAGGAAGGAAGGAAGGAAGGAAGGAAGAAAGGGAGGGAGGGAGGGAGGGAGGGAGGGAGGAAACAAGTCCAACAAAGAAGGGGCTAAAACAATGTTTGCCATGTCCTTTACCTCCTTCCCTGGCTCACAGCCCCCTCCTGGTGAGAAGTGTGGGAATGAAAGTTTATACACTAACCCAGTGAATTTCCACCATACTCTCCAGTCATCTGGATCCTGAGCAACACATTTGCCCCTGGTTTTTGAGCTCTCATTGGTAGGATCGCGGTCAGAACTCTCTGGAATGTGGCTTCAGTGCTCAGTCACCCAATGTTCCTGTGTGACTAACATCAAGTGCCAAAATGACAAAAGCCAGTGCCACAAAAAAAATGTGTATTTCAGACACAAAGTCCAGTCAAAACATGGGTGAACATATTCCCACTGCCTTTCAGGTTAAGTTACAGACTGGGTGCGTGAGCAGGTTTTCATGCTCTCAGTGTAATGGATTCTCCAATCACTGTGGTAGAATCTACAGCTCTGATGGGGTTCCCACACCTGGCGCTCAGACTTCTTTGGGGCACTTGGAAATGGCACCCCTTGCTCAGACCCACTCTCTATCTCATGACAGGGATTCCCAGAGGTGGGGCCGGGAATACGTGTGCAGTGGCAGCGGCAGCCCAGGAAGGGTCATTGGGCGTGGGCAGGCTGCCAGGCTCTGAGGGTGTCCACGTACCGTATACCCCCAAGGGATCCGACTGCTGGACCTGGCCCACGCTGGGCGAACTGACTCAGTCAACTGCAGAAGCCTGAGCACTTGTGGGTTCACCTGTCTGACACTCTCAGCCCAAAGCCTTCTTCCCAACACATCCTCCTCGCCCACCATACAAAGCTCAAGGTACCAAGCCATTCTCTTGCTTTTTTTTTTCTGGTTAATACAAAAGTAATCCACTCACAGTGCAGAAAAAATAGGGGGAAATCACACATAATCCCAAGTCCTAACTATAATCACTGCTGACATTTAAAAATATATAACTGATTTACTGGATAAATTTATTCTACAAAATAGTGCACCTATGACCCATAATGCACTTGGCTAGGATTCAGAAATATGCAGATAGAGCTGAGTGCGATTGTGCATACCTGTGATCCTAGCACAGGGAGGCTCAGACAGGGTTTGAGGTGAGCCTGGGACACATCAGAAGTTCAAGGACGGGCTGGGCTACAGAGCAAGACCCTGGCTCAAACAAACAAAAACACTTGAAAAACAAAATTATAATCATAGGGGCTGGGCCATGGTGGTGTACTCCTGTAATCCCAGCACTCAGGAGGCTGAGGCAGGAAGGTCACTGCAAGTTTGAGGCTAGCCTGGGCTACCCAGTAAGTTCAGGGCCAGCTTGAACTATAACAAGACCCTGCCTCAAAAGAAGGAAGAAAGGAAAGAAGGAAGGAAAAATCAAGATAAATGGAATAAACCCATGAAAATATAAAGTATATCACTTTATTTATTTATTAGTGCATCCCATTTCATCGCATAAAAAATTAACTGTTAAAATGTCTTTCTGAGTTCCCATTTCATATATTTTTTAATGTCTTAAAAGGAAGAAATTATGAGGAATCCCCTTTGGAAAACCCAAAGAGCAATAATGTTGACTTCAATAATGTTGACTGTATTCAATTTTGAAAATTTACTGCTCCCAAGAAAATAATATGGATTTTCTTTGGTGTTTAGAAAACTCTCCCTTTTTAATCAAGAAACCCCCTTCTTTAGTTTGGGTTTTTTTGTTATGGTGGTGGTGGGCTATTATAGGTTGTTTGTTTGTTGTGACAGGGTCTCACCATGTGTGTAGTTCGGGCTGACCCTGAACTTATAATGTAGTCCAGGCTGACCTCAAACTTGCTGTGATACTCCTGCCTCAGGCTCCTGAGTGCTCGGATTACAGGTGTGCAACGAAAAAGCCCTTTCTAACAGGAACCATTCCTCACTTTCTGGGCCCACCAGATTGCCTTTCCTTCCGGAAACAGGCTCGACACACAGGATCCTCCCGGTGCCCCAAGGCCTGCACCTTCCCAATCCGGCTCGGGGTTTTTCCTTAGCTCACTTTATGCTGCACAAACCACACAGTTCAACATGTAGTAAGAACCTCAGAGCAGGAGAAGAACTGGTAGTCAGACAGTCTGCTGTGAACTCACCACATAAATCTGATTTGGTGGTGGGAGGGGCTGGAAAAGGAAGGTGGAAAGATACCTACATCTAAATCCGACTTTGGGTGAACTTTCTCTCAGGATACCTTTCTACATACTTCAAGCAACATGAGGCTGTGGTATCCCTGAGCTACTTTATTTGCTTTTGATAAAATGTTTTTAAGTGCCTCTATACGCTTCCTAGAGGGAAGAATGGGCCAATTTAACAAACCGAGCACAGACAAGATTTTCCATCTTGTCTTGAAAAGCATGCTCTGAAAATAAAAATCCCACACATGTGTTTATAATTTGGGCAGAGACCAAGATACAGACCTGGAGGACACAGACTCAGGGGTGGCGGAGAGCACATCTTCAAAGGGAAAAGTGCATGTGTGTGTCTTTTTATTTTTTAGAAAAAATTCCTATAGTCTTAAAAATATTGGCTGCACTTTCCCGAGTGTCTGAACTGGCCAGGGCCGGCAGTCTGGCGAAGCTGTTGCAGTCTTTATTTTTCCTGTCCTGTCTGGGAGGATACTGGCAGCACAGGTCGGGGCCTCGTTCCAGCAAAGAGCTCCGTTAATGTGTGACCGGAGCGCGGTACACCATCATTTACCACCCATAGCTAGGATTATCACTAGAAAAAAAGCCGCAAGTCCCTTTCTCTTGGTGAAAACACTTTAAAGTGCGGGCTGCTTCACGCGGCTGCCGATTTCTGTGTTGAGAAGCTCCGAGACAGAGCAGAGCCGCCTCCAGCGCAGGGTTCTGTCCTTTCCCGCTCACAATCTGAGGCCAACACCAGCAAGTGTCACGATTTGTAAGCAAATGTGACGAAACGGTAAAAGCTGCCTGGCCACGGGGGTTTTCCTGAGAGCACTGCCCTTCCTCTGAGTAGCCAGGGGCCGGGAAGGGAGCAAATCTAAGCCACTAGCACAAGAAAACACTGCCTCGGGGCTCACGGTGCCTGAATTCAAACTGGCTCTGGCACGACGGTGCTCTCTATCGGTATCATCATTTTACAGATAAGGGAAACGAAACCGGGACTGGTTAAATAACTAACCCAACCAGTAAATGTCTAATCCAAGAGAAAGTCAGTTTGACGCCAAGTCCTTCCCAGGAACCAGCACACAAAGCGGTTCCTGCCCACCCCGCCCGAGGCCCCCTCACCACCACACCCTGAGGAAGAACTAAACTCCCCCAGGCACCGGGCTTTGTGCGGCCCTGCAGGGCCTGTGGAGGCAGGCTTCTCTCCCTGCCTCCTCCCTCCCGTTCATTTGCTTTTTCTTCCTTTAAAAATTTTCAGGGAGGAGAGAAGGAAGGGAACTACAAAGAATTACAGTGTATTATGTGTATGTACCAGTCCCCCGTGATGAATGTAATCATTATGTACTGCAAACATGTACGAATAAACATTTAAATTTTTTTCATGGGTAGTAATAGTGAGTAAAGCCAACAGCCTACTTAAAATATGAAATTCTATCTGGAAAAGAAACTTTCATACGTATAACAATACTCCCCCTTCCCTGTGTTACTTGAGAGTGAGTAATCAAGCTAGGTATGGTGGTGCATGGCTATAATCCTGGGGAGGCTGAGGCAGGAGAACTGCTGAGACTTTGAGGCCAGCCTGGGATGTACAGCGTAGTTCAAAGCCAGCCTAAACTACACAGTAAGACCCTGTCTCAAAACAAAACAAAACTCACTAAATATGCTGTCAGCCTTCTAGTGAAAATGATGACATGCCTTACACGAAGTACTCTCACTTCTTTACTACCTAAATCCTCCTAGGTCTTCCCTTCTCTTCCCTTTCCCTAGGAATGTATGGGGATACAGACTAAAGATCACCAATCTATTCAGACAGAATTAAGGTGGATAAAACCTTATAGTTAACCAAACTTGACAAATACAAAAACTAATCTGTCACTTAAAAGCTACACCAAACTGGAGATGTTTATTTGAATTAAAGTGGAAAATGTTTTTGTAATTTTCCCCTTTACAGACTATTCCACTTCACCTAGGTATGTGAAAATTCAGGGAGTCTCAACGCCTAACAACTCTGCCAGCCTTGGAAAGAGTCTTGTGTTCTTAAAAAGTCGTTAATTCCACACTGACTTGAAGGGACATGTCTCTCCCCTCACAATTAAAACAGTTAGATTTACACACCACGCGTTAGGAATATACCTACAGCCTTAGAAATAAGATCCCCACTGGTAAGAAGTTTCTTGAGGAAGAGGAGCTGACACATTTCCACCAGGGGGCGCTGTCCTCACTGAGAGAAATGCAGGCAGTGTTCCTAATTTAAAGCACTTTGCAACCAGGCCAAAAAAATTTTGACAGCCTTTGTGATAAAAAAAAATGAAATTGTCTCTTAAAGCATAACACACTATAGTTAAATAAAATCAAACTTTTCTTTCCACAAAGAGTAGAAATAATAAAAACTGACACTTCCTTTGGCTATGTGCCAGGTACTGTTCTGACCATTTTGCATTTACAAACCCATGTAGTTTCCTCCTGCTATCATACTCCCCAGTCTGCACGTGGAGGAACTGAGGCACAGTTATGTCATCTAACAGGCTCACCAAGCTGATAGCCAACAGAGCCAAGATGCAGGCCCCAGTAGGCCCATCTACCTGACCTACAGAAAATAAAGGGTCTCAATAAAAAGGAGATTGGGTTCAAGCATTTCTAACTATGTCTCCAACTACATTACACTCTAGAAGTACATCAAATTAGCTTTAAAAAGGTACTAATTCTATCACCGTTGACTAATGTCTTAACTGTACTTTGACATCATTATCACATACATACCTCCCACTAACGGGAACCTATCACGTTTGCGTATGTGTCAGTTACATTCCATTGAAAAGTACGAACCTTCTCATTTTAAAAATAAGGAATGAGATTGAGAAATAGAACAAGGAAGAGAAAAAGGATCTGCTTTTTTATCTTCAAGATTTAATGATAAGGAGTATGAACCACAGGCAGAGCTGTAATTTAAAATGAAATATTTTGAGTAAATCATCTAAATATCAGGACCAAGTTCTGACACTAAATTGTCTCCCAACCTGTGGAAGTTACTTGGCACTCTCTGATTAAATTTTCATCCTTGGGACACATCTGTGATTCTCTATAGCTACTCTAAGCAACTACTCAAATATTGTTGGAAAAAGCCTAGATTATGTGTCTTAAGAAATTCACTGCTTTAATACCAAAACCAGAGACAGACCCAACCAAAAAAGAGAACTACAGGCCAATCTCCCTAATGAACATGGACACAAAAATCCTCAATAAGATACTGGCAAACACAATGCAGGAAATCATCAAGATTGTACACCATGACCAGCAGGATTCATCTCAGGGATGAAGGGACGGCTCAACACACTCAAATCAGTAAATGTAATACACCTTTTTTTGTTTGTTTGTTTTTGGTCTTTTTGAGACAGGATCTCACTATGCAGCTCAGGCTAGCCTTGAGCTCACTTTGTAGCCCAGGCTGTTCTCCTCCTGTCTCAGCCTCCCAAGTGCTGGAATTACAGGCATGTGCCACCACGCCAGGCTACACCATGTTTGTTTGTTTGTTTGTTTTACTTTTCTTCCGGTACCAGGAATCGAACTCACGACCTTGCACTTGCCAGGCAGGGGTTTTGCCGCTGAGCTAGATCCCCAACCCGGGGGCTACACCATATTAACGGAGCCAAGGTCAAAAATCACATGATCATCTCAGTAGATGCAGAAAAGGCTTTTGATAAAGCCCAACACTCATTCATGATTTAAAAAAAAAAAAAAACCCTACAGAAATTTAGAATAGATGGTCTTTACTTCAATCTGATAAATGCCATCTATGACAAACCAACAGCCAACATCATACTAAATGGACAAAAACCGAAAGCTTTCACTCTAAAATCAGGAACAACACAAGGATGTCCACTGTCACCACTCTTACTCAATATAGTTCTGGAAACAGTAGCCAGAACAATCAGACAAGAGAAAGAAACACAAGGAATAAGGATAGAGAATAAAGAAGTTAAATTATCACTATTTGCAGATGACGTGATACTCTACACAGAAGACCCCCAAAACTATACCAAAAGGCTCCTAGATTTAATAACCAAATTTTGTAGTGCAGCAGGTTACAAAGTCAACACTCAAAAATCAGTAGCAAGCTGGGCATGGTGGAGCAGGCCTATAAACCCAGCACTTGGCAGGCTGAGGCAGGAAGATCACCACAAGTTCAAGACCAGTCTGAACTGCATAGTGAAACCTTGTCTCAAAAAGACAAAAAGAAAAAACAAAAATCAATAGCATTGCTGAACACGAATAAAAAACACACTGAGAGAAAAATTAGGGAGACAACACCTTTCACAATAGCATCAAAAAAAAAAAACCTAAAAATCAATCTAACAAAGAAAGTAAAAGATCTTCACACTGAAAACTACAGTATTCTGAAAAAGGAGATCAAACAGAGTATCAGAAAATGGAAAGATATCCCTTGTTCTTGGGTAAGAAGAACCAATATAGTGAAAATGGCCACACTCCCAAAACTGTTACACAGATTTAATACAATCCCCATCAAAATACCAATAACATATCTCACAGAAGAAGGAAAGACAATCCTAAAATTTATTTGAAACCATGAGAGACCTACAATAGCAAAAGCAAGCCTGGGCAACAAATACAAGGCAGACGGCATCACAATCCCTGACTTGAAATTATACTACAAAGCTACTGTGATTTTTACCAGCATGGTACTGGCAAAAAAACAGACCCAAAGATCCACGGAACAGATTAGAAGATGCAGAAATTACTCCAAACACATTCAGCCATTTTATCTTTGACAAACGAGCCAAGCACATTCACTGGAAGAAAGATAGCCTCTTTAATAAACGGTGCTGGAAAAACTAGCTTTCCACATGCAAAAATTAAAACTAGACCCATATCTTTCAATATGCACTAAGCTAAAATCAAAATGGATCAAAAATCTAAATATTAAAACAGAAACACTGAATCTGCTAGAAGAGAGAATACGTAGAACTCTTAAAGATATCAGTGTAGGCAAAGACTTTATAAACAAAACCCGTATCACACAGAAGTATCATAAAGAATCAACAGCTGGGATATCATCTTTTTAAAAAGTTTTTGCACAGCAAGAGAAACCAACAGAGTGAAGATACAACCCACAGTGTGGGGAAAATTTTTGCCAGCTGTTCCTCAGAAAAAGGACTAATATATAGAATATATAAAGAACTCAAAAAAAATCAGATACCCCAAATTTAAAGACCCAACCCAAAAATGGGCATCTGAGATGAATACACATTTCTCAGATGAAGAAATAGAAACAGCAAATAAATGTATGAAAAAAATGTTCAGCGTCAATGGTCATTCAAGAGATGCAAATTAAAACAACACTGAGATTCCATCTCACACCAGACAGAAAGGCTATTATCAAGAAGTCAATAGCAAATGCTGGAGGGCTGTGGGGAAAAAGGAACCCTTCTCTACTGTTGGTGGGAGTGTAGACTGGTGCAACCACTTTGGAAATCAGCATGGAAATTCTTCAAACAACTATGACTACAGCTTCCATTTGACCCAGCTATTCCCGTTCTGGGCATCTTCCCAGAAGAATTAAAAGCACTGTACCACAGCAATATGTGCACACCTATGTTTACAGCAGCACAGTTTGTGATAGTTAAGTTGTAGAAACAATCCAAATGCCCATAAACTGGTAAACGTATAAAAAAGATGTGGCTTAGGGGCTGGGGATTTAGCTCAGTGGCACAGCACCTGCCTGGCAAGCACGGGGTGGTGAGTTCGATTCCTGATACTGGAAAAAAAACCAAACCAAAAAAATAAATAAGTAAAAAAGATGTGAGGTTTTTTTCCCCTACAATGGAGTACTACTCTGCCATAAAGAAGGATAAGCTTGAGGCATTTCTAGGTAAACAGATGCACCTTGAGACCATACTCTTAAGTGAAATAAATCAGACTCACATATTCAAATACCACATTGTATCTCTGGTGTAAGAAACTGAAAGTGTAAATGAGGACCAAAATTTATAATACATATTGGGAAAAGGGAAGAAAATAAAAAGGGGAACAAGGGCTAGGAGAAGGGAAAGGAAAACGTGAAGAAAAAGAAAACAGAAGGAAAAAATGGAAATAGCTTTTGTAAATAAGAAGGGAGAAGAGCTGAAGGGAGGAGAGAGGAATGGGAGAAAAAGAATCAAGCTATGTCATGTACAGGTACAAATTCGCTACGAAAAATGCCATTACGTATATCTAATACCATTATGTATATCATTATGCATATCTAAGATACACCAATAAAATAAAAAATTTTTAAATGCACTGCTTTGACTAGAATTCTGAAAGTATGGTATTTTACTTAGCCACACGTAAAGATGTTTCAGAATGTTTACGTTACAACTTTTTTTGGACAACTGGACCTCTAGCGCAAGTGCACATGCAAGCCAACCACATCTGCCTTTGATATAAACTTAAGCATTCCATAACCTTAATTTCACTAGTCTTCTTCTCACTTGTTACAGTTTTTTTTTTGTTTTTTTTTTTTTTGTGGGGGGAGCAGCTGGCCTTGAACTCTTGTGTAGCACAGGCTGACCTTGAACTTACTGTGATCCTCCTGCCTCAGCCTCCCAAGTGCTGAGATTACAGGTGTCGGCTCACTTAAACAATTTTTTTTTTAAATTAGAGACCTCGCATAAAAAAGCATGACTAAGCATACTGAGCCCATATTTTGTGTACTGGCAACATACTGGAAACATAAATATCCATCGGGCAGAGGTAGCTAAATAAACTCATTATGGTATATTGGACTATTAGGCATTTTCTAAAAAGAATGTGGCAGCTCCATGTATACAGATATAAAAGTGAGAAAAGCAAGGTGCAAAACGGGGCATTGCACACTAGCATTTGTGTGGGAACGCATGCCAAAGAACCGGAAACACTAATACTTTCTGGAAGTGTCGGGTTCTTTTTCACCACGCCCAAGAGAGATTTTTCCCAACTCCACTGACGCTAAAGTTAGGGTCCAGGGATGCAGCCACGTAGCTGTACTGCACAGGTATCGTGTGTGAGGCCCTGAGCTCAATCGTCAGCATCCAAAACAAAGGTTAAGGTCAAAATGGTAATAACAAGTCTTTAGAATTTTAATGAAAATTAAAGACTGAAAGAAATCATGGCTAAAAAAAAAAATTAAAAAAAAAAAAAAAAGAACTCATGGCTAGTCTACCACCACCTAACCTGAGGCTTCTTCACTGCAGCGGCACCTGCCTCCTGGGTGAGGGCTCGTATCCATCCAGGACAGTGATGAACGGGCAGCTTTGGCCATCCCCGGTGGGAGAAGGACCAGCACCATTGTCTTTAATCTGCCCTTCGGAGAAGGAATACAACAGGACCGGCCCACACCGGCGTCTCCGGGTGTAATGTGCACCTCAGGCCTTGAACAGAAGGTGCACTCTGAGGAGCTCGGGTCCACTCGAGTCAGAAGCACGCTGGCGAAGCACAGTGAGAGGCCAGGGCGGCCGGGAATGACGCCTCCTTTTCCTCCCATTCACTCCTGGAAATCCAGCAGGAGACTCCTTTCGCTCCCTAAAATTAACTGTTCTGTGAGGAACGCAGTCTCTGGGAATCTAATCTTCAATGCAAAGTTATCTGCAAACAGCAGCATCTCCCCCCTGTCCCCAGTTTCCTGAGACAGGGTCTTGCTAGTCCAGCACGGTCTTGAACTCACTCTGTAGGCTGGCCTCGAACTCACAGCAATGCTGCGGCTTCATGCTCCCAAGTGCGGGCCTGTAGGCATGCACCACCACGCCCGGCCTGAAACCAGGAGCGAACACTGGCCCTGTTTTATTTTTATCCCTCCGGGGGGAAGGGAGAAAATGCCTAACAAAAAACAGCTACTTTGGAGGCTGCGGAGAATTCCTTCACTGTGCTTATCTCTAGGGGACATAACCTTAGTGCTTTTGAAGTAAAAGTAGTAAGCAGAAAACATTCTTTTCCCAGCCTAGAAATCACAGGTGACCACTAGAACTGGGTGAAAAGTGAGCCATTTTACCCGGGGAGGGTAAGGGGAGAAACCACTTTCAGTTTATGCAAAAGTTAACGACACAGTGAATCTGAGGTGGATTCTCAGTAGGTTAAACAACCCGAACACAATTTTTCACTTTCCACTTTATTTTACCATTTGTTATTACAGCCTTAGTTATAATCCATTACTGTTTCTCCGTGAGGCCAGGTCAAATAACCCTTCCGGGTTCGATTCTCATTTTGAAATAGGGTTGCTAAGTTGCCCAGGTTGGGCTCAAACTTGCAGTCCTCCTGCCTCAGCCACCCAGAGGACTGGAATTACAAATATGCTCCACCATGTCCGTTTTAACTGCATTCAAAAATCAAAGGAACCAGGGTCCAAACTCCAGCTCTAGCTGCAGGGCTTTGGGAAGGTCTCCTTGTCCACACCATGGGGATTTTGTTACTGCTGAGAGGTGGTCGTGAGGGGTCAATGAGGGAGAGCACAAAAGTAACCTCACCTGCTGCTAGACATACACTGTCCTCTGAAACCAGACTCAGAGGGGTACGGGCCCTGTGTGCATTAGTACAGATGAAGACAGGAAGCCTGGGTGGTTTTCAAAACACTTGATAAAGGCCACTGGAGAGGATGCCCGGACTGCAGAGTGAACCGAGGGCATCCTGTATCACGGTATCATGTCGGGAACCAGGGGCCCGGACCAGAAGGAAGGGTGGCGGGTAATGTAGCGAAGATACTGGCTGGGTCCACCGAGAGGGAAGGAGACACCAGAGCTGCCCTTGAGCCCCACAGCCCTCACTGGACACTGGTCCCTTCCGCCGGGCGCCGAAGCTCGGGGCTTACCCAGGTTTGGCTGGGACACGGCCATGGTCCTCTGAGGCACTGGTGTGGAAGTGACGGCAGGGTGGAGGCTCAGATGATTCAGGGGCTGATTCATCGCCTTCCTAGGGTCTTGCCATGTGGTGATTTTTTCTATGTGACTAAAAGAAGGAAAACAATTCATTATTTTTTAATTGTCAGCATGACCACCGTCATCACCAATCAAAGCACAGCCTTAGATGGCACTGCTTTTTCCCCTTGGATCTGCTTACAAGCGGCTGGAAACCGGCGCTGGGTTCCACCTGAGAACACCCTTGCCTAGTGAGCCCTCTGACCCAGCGGCGTCCCAGTGGGGAGTGTGCAGAGCGCTCAGAACACCAGCCCATGACTCAGCCCAGGAAGCCTGAGCGCACCGGCTGCTCAGGTGCCTGCCCACACCCACTCACCCACGCCCGGGGCAGCTGCTCTCCCAGCAGAGCCCGCGCTCCCTCGCCCATGGGGGAACTGACACAGCTACGCTCTCCCCTGCCCTGGGCCTCCTAACACGGCAGTGCAGAGCTCTCACAAGGAGGCCGACCGAGGCCACGGCCCAACCCTTCCCGCAGCTACAATCCGCGAAGATCGGAAGGGAGCTCGCACTACAGGACAGCACCGCAGGAGGCGAGCCAGTGGGGAAGCGAGTGCAGAATGTGGAGAAACAGATACTGCACCAAGGCCCGAGCTCTGCAGGGGGAAATCATGATTCGATTCCTGATCAGATACAACCTCCTACGTTTGTTATCATGACTCCAACGTGAGCTGTGGCCCAAGGTTTTCAATACAGACTACTGCCTCCCGAACCACATCAGATGAGACAGAGACGGAGACGGAGACGGAGACGGAGATGATGGAGATGATGACGGAGAGGAGGGATAGGTACAGGGACAGGGACAGGGACAGGGACAGGTGTAGGTATCTTTTTCAGTGCTGGAGATGCGAGGCAGGGCCTCACACATGCTAGGAAAATCATCTACGGCTGAGCTATCCTCTCTCCCAGCCCTGTAAGTAAGTCTTTTAAAAAGATAAACAGATCCATCTAGCACCCCTATTTTGCTTTAGAAACTTTTCCTTTTGACATGTGGGAGACTGGACTTAGGGTCTTCACAGTGAGCTACATCCCCAGCCCTATTTATTGTTTCTTTACTTACTTGTTCATTCATTCTTTCGTTAGTTCGTTCATTCACTCATTCATTTTTTTGAGACAGGGTCTGGATAAAACACTAAGTTGCCCAAATTGGGCTTGAACTTGTGATTCTCTTGCCTCAGCCTTCCCAGAGTGCTGGGACACAGACTGTTTTATATCCATCAAAGTCAAAGTTTGACAGAAGAAACTGAACCCTAACCCTTTGTTCTGACCTTATGACTAGGTTTGCCTTTTCCCTATTAAATCCAACACACTGTTGGCCCTTTCTTAGACACATAAGAAAAGGAATATGATGCCAGGTGTAGTGGTGCATGTCTAATCCTAGTACTTGGGAGGCTGGGGCAGGAGGACTGCTGTGAGTTCGAGGCCAGCCTGGGCTATGAAGTGAGTTCAAAACCAGCCTGAATTGCATAGCAAGACCCTACCTCAAAAAAAAAAAAAAAAAAAAAAAAAACACATACAAAGAATACAGATAGATAAAGACTGAATTAAAGATCCATTTCCCTAAGCATTACAAAAATGAAAATGACAAGGTCTCAGTCCCGTCTTCAGTTTAGCCACAGTAACTCTGTTGAAAACTTTCATGAAATCCTCAGTCTAGTTTTGGGCTCAGTGAACTCAGCCTCAGGGCATCTGTCACAGGCTTCTGGAGGGAGAAACTAATTGATGAAGGTGTCAGAGTTGAGTAAACTCCCTTCAGCACAGTATTTAGAGCTAAGAAACCAATTATTCCTTCAGCGCCTATCCTTACTAACAACGATTTTCAAGGCAGGCAAATCCTACTTAATCACTTTCTACTCTGGCAGCACAAGGGGGTATCCCTCTCCACTCCACGAATCTCCTCAGACTCTCTGACACCAGTGCCCAAATATACTCCATATAGTAAGATGCAGCAATATACACTACTTCTCAAAAGATAGATAAGGATTCGGCTGTCATCAGACTTCAGCTACCAAGCCCAA
Source organism: Chinchilla lanigera (assembly GCF_000276665.1). Classification (NCBI taxonomy): domain Eukaryota; kingdom Metazoa; phylum Chordata; class Mammalia; order Rodentia; family Chinchillidae; genus Chinchilla; species Chinchilla lanigera. Next base: position 795,287 of record NW_004955448.1, read on the forward strand.
TGAGGTGACTGACATATACTTGTGATCCCAGCCCCGCGATCCTCTTGTCTCAGCCTCCTGAGTTCTGGGATTACAGGTGTGTACCACCAAGCCCGGCCGAAGCTCTTTTCTGACCTGGGCAGTTGTGGGACAGAGAACCTCACTGTGTTGGGAGCCGGAAGCTGGGCGGTGAGAGGAGGAAGCCATGTGGAAGTAGAAAATAGTGGTCAGGCGGCCTTCAGAGGAAGGCCCTTAATAGGCCCGTGGCCCACTTAAGAAGAGAAATGGAATCAACTACTTGGCCCAAGATACATAAAAGACTCGGTTGTCATCAGAATGCAGCTACCAAGCCCAATGAGGTGACACACACTTGTGATCCCAGCCCTGATCTGGGAGGCAGAGGCAGGAGGATTGCAAGTTTTGAGCCCAGCCCAGACAACCTAGCAAGACCCTGTCTCAAAATAAAAAGTATAAAGAAAAAGCTGGGGGTGTAACTCCGTGTAAAGGCCCAGGGTTCAATCCCCAGTACTGCCAAGAAGAACGGAAGGTGGGGGGCGGCGAGACAGAAATTCCACTGCTAGAGAGAGGAATCACGCAGGAGCTAGAATGACGCATTCCCAAACGCTGGCTCCCCTCTGTCCTCTCATCAAGAAAAAGCAGGCTGTGGCTCCCAAACATGGCGGGAACAGGAAAGTCGAAAAAGCCCACACCGGAAGTGCTGGATGAGCCCAGCTTGCCCAAGGAACGCCACCACACCTGCCAGTCTCTGCTCCCTGAGACACCATGCGAGTCTGCCCTCTAAGAGGGCGCTCGGTCCTCATCCTGGTAAGTCTAACCCAACCACGAAAAAGTCACCCCACAGCTTGAGGTCCCAGAACTCCCACTGCGCCATGGGAGCCTCTGCAGCCCACACTCCAACTCCACAGTGGCCAGCCCTCTTAAAGGACTTTTGTTCCCAGCAGGTTTGTTAATTAAAGTGTCACTCACTGCAGTTCCCAAACACTCAGAGTGAGAGGAGCCTTTCCCAGGGAGCAGCTCTCCGTGCTCTGCAAGAGCTCACAGAAGAAAGCCACTGAAATCTCCAGCCTCTGCAGAGCAGTCGGGCTGGTAAGGCCGGGCCTCTGTGCCCCGAAGTGGCTCCCAGGCTGCGTGCAGAAAGCAAGGGACGCTGTACTGCTTACAAGAGGCACCAGTGCACCGTTGATGATCTGATTTGAAAGCGAAATTCTATTTGTTCAAGTCCTTTTGAGCCTCAGGCTGCAGCTCCCCGCTCCCCTCTCCACACTCAAAGGATGCCATTCACACTTCCATTCCGCCTCTCCTCGCTCCGGCTCTGCCTCACTGACTCACTTCCGCTCTCCTGTCGCTCCCATAACCTGGGGCTTGCCAGGAGCCACCGCTTAGCTCCATTAATCCCTGCTTCCTCACCACTCCCACCTCTTTCCTGTCTTCACCTTCCTCTTGCGTCTAATTTAAGGAAAAGGTCCCTGCTGTTTTAAAAGCGTAACACCCACTGGGAATTAACATATACACACACATAAGTATATATTTAACCTACCTACTCTATATGCATTCCATAAACCTGTGCTATTTATAGTTTTCATATTGAAAATGGAACAAAGATACCAAACCATTGTTGGTTTTTTTTTCTTTCCTTCTCTAAACTCTTTGTACTTTCCTGGTTTTTATCAGGGACTCTGGATTGTTTTCATAATGAATAAAAGCCAAAATATTCATGCAAGTACAAGAAGAAAAAGGAAAATTGGTGTATGAATGTGCAGGCCACAGAGGAATAAAAGGTTACTAAAGTGTATGCCTATAAAAAGAGCGCCCTGGGAGGTGGGAACAGGGGGATCACAAATTCGAGCACAGCCGGGGCAACGTAGCGGTTTAACAGACCTTGTCGCAAAATAAAAGAGAAAGAAGCGGGGCGTGGTGGTGCATGCCTGCAATCTCAGTCCTTGGGAAGCTGAGGCAAGAAGACCAGGGATGGCAAGCTCGAGGCCAGCCGGGCTTCACTGTGAGTTCAAGCCCAGCCTGAGCTACATTAGGGCAATCCTGTCTCAAAACAACCAGCACAGGCTGGGGACACAGCTCAGTTCCAAAGCCCTGGTTAAATCCCCAGTACTTCCCCCCAAAAATGTTACTAAAGGTAAAGTGCAAGCTTGGCCCACTTAAGAAGAGAAACGGAATCAACTACTTGGCCCAATGTCATTTATTTAAAAAAAAAAAAGAATACAAGATCCTAAGGGAAAGGAAAACTTTTCTAGACAACAGCAAAAAAAAAAAATTCCCTGATCTAAAAGAAAATCCCCCCCAAGGGGCTTTTACATGACAAGACTTAGGCATCACACAATACCAAAAGGTACCCACGACCAATGATGGCGAACCTTTTGTGAGTTTCAATGACACAAACAGCCTGCTGTGGCTCGCGTGCCATAGGTTTGCCACAACTGCCCACAACAAATCTAACGGGACAGACGCCCACTTCCTCTGAAGGCCGCCTGACCACTATTTTCTACTTCCACATGGCTTCCTCCTTTCACCGCCCAGCTTCCGGCTCCCAACACAGTGAGGTTCTCTGTCCCAGGTCAGAAAAGAGCTTCGGCCGGGCTTGGTGGTACACACCTGTAATCCCAGAACTCAGGAGGCTGAGACAAGAGGATCGCTGAGTTCACAGCCAGCCTGGGCTACTCAGCAAGACCCTGTCTTTAAAAAAAAAGAGGCAAAGAAAGGAGCTTCAGACCCTGGGGTTTGCCAAGGGACAAGAAAGGCCAGTGCTTCTCCAAGAAGGTGCCACTTGGCTTATGGAAAACTGTGTGAGATAACTGTTCCCTGTGGATTAACACTGTCCTCAATAAAGACACGTTTAGAAAGCCATTTTTCCTTATTAGGCTATTCTGTGTTTAGAGTTTAAGCTGTCACTGAGAATGGGATGGGCAGCACTCTCGCCCTCCTGTCGCTGCCCCTTGTCCCTGCAGCCCTGCAAGACCAGCCCCCGCATGGGGAGGGAGTGGAGGACACGGTACTTTGGTGGTTTCTTCCGCTCCAGTCACTGCTGCCTCCTTCCTGACCTTTTTCCCCTGGAAGGAGCAATGGCCTCTGGGTTTCCCTTCCCCAAACCTATCTGGTTTTCCTTCTTTCCTCCTTCGCTTCCTTCTCCCACTCTCCAGCCTCACATCACAAGAACATCTGGGATCCACGTCCCCCCCAGGCCATGAAATAAAAGCCCGACTCACATAGCTGTGTCCCCCACAGCCACTGCCGAGTGGCCCTGTGGAAGCTGCAAAGACCTGGCTCCTGGGCTTTAACGCTAGTTCTGACCCTGCTCAGAACAAGTTGAACATGAGTCATTTAACCCATGGGCCAGGACCCATACCCGCGAGGTAAAGTTAAAGTTAAAAAAGTTAAAAAAGTTAAAAAAGAAAAACATCTCACAAACATGCCAGAGCCTCTCTGTGAGGGTGAAACAGGTCTGCTCTGGGAATTGTATGACCTACAAAGTCACTTACAGGTCTCACGATCAGTTCACCAGGGTTCCCAAGTTCACTTGCTTGGGAGTGAGAGACCCCACCTCAAGCCCAAGGCTGGCAACGTCTGGGTCAAACTCATTCAACAACCATGGACTGCATACCTACTGTGCATATGCACTGGGTAGGTATAAAAATGAAAAGCATTTTGTAAATATAAAACCTTGACTAGCAGCAAAACCATTAAAGGCAAAGATAAAAATCTTATCAGTAAAAACAGAATCCACCAGCTTCATGCCACCCAGGAGAAGGCTTGGTGTTTTTGGATGAATTTACCCTCTTGTTCTTGACCTATTACACTAACTTTATGGAAGAAAGCCACACAAAGACTTTCTGAAATAGAGAAAGTCTATGCGATCCATTTTGTATTGCTGGAAGCATACAAAGGTATAAAAATAGGAATGACACAAGCACTTCATTTTGAAAGAAATCAGAATTCTTACCATGTTGCTTACCTCACTAGGCAAAGACTATCTTTAAATATATTTTGTTAAGCCGGGCATGGTGGTGCACACCTGTAATCCCAGCATTTGGGAGGCTGAGGCACGAGAATCGGGAGGCTGAGGCACGAGAATCGGGAGGCTGAGGCAGGAGAATCGTTGCGAGTTCGAGACCAGCCTGGGCTACAAAGTGAGCTCAAGGCCAGCCTGAACTGCATAGTGAGACCCTGTCTCAAAAAGTCCCCCCCCAAAAAAATAAATAAATAAATATGTTTTGTCCTTTTTTTACCGCCTCTCCCTTCTGCCCCCACTTCTTTAATACATTAGGGTTTGGGCTTTCCATCAGTCAGACTTCAGGCTCTCACCATGAACACAGCTGTCGGGACAGGACTTCTGGGCAACCTCCAACCGGCCTCTTTCTCTCAGCTACAACCTAGCAGGGCAGTGCTTGAGACCTACACCAAGGAGATGGCAGGTTAAAGAGAGCCTGGGGTCATCAAACCAAGGCCTGGTGGCTGGCTGAGGACTCCGTCCCTCCCAGTGCTACTGTTTTCATCTCCTAGTTGAAGTTCCCCTTTAACCTGTTCCTCGACTCCCTCTTATGTTTAGAAGAATCATTTCTCTTGCTGTGGAATATAAGTTCTTCTGGTGACCCTGGAGCACAGCAAAGTGTTCTGCACACAGTAGGCACTTGTAAAATAAACTGCAACCTTTACAACAGTCACAAGCCCAATTTAGGGTAGAGATAAATTTTCATATTTTACTTCCTTTTTTGTTGTGGTGGTGGCAATAGGGATTGAACTCAGGGGTGCTCTACCAATGACCTACATCCACACCCTATTTATTTATTTATTTATTTATTGGTGCCAGGGATCGAACTCACGACCATGTGATGCCAGGCAGCCGATGTGCTGCTGAGATATATCCCTGGCCCTTTATTTTTTATTTTGAGATAGGATTTCACTAGGTTGCCCAGGCTGGGCTTGAACTTGCAATCCTCCCAAGTGACTGAGATTACAAGGTGTGTGCCCCTGCAGCCAGCTTAAATTTTCACACATTAGAAAATCAGATTTTAAATTCTCTTTTTATTTGCTGGGTCAGTTCACTACTCTGTTAATGTTACATCAAATGTATGTATCAAAGACAATTTGCCTAGAAATAGCTAAATGAAATAGCTTTGCAACTTACTTTTTGTGAGTTGGTCCAGTAAGACCCACTTGGGTTAAAAATGGAAATTAGAACAGACTTGGATGAGGTTGATAAACTCTCAGACAGGTTTGCCAAGTAAACTTGACACATTATCAACAGACAACAAATGCTCTGCCAATTTTTAATCTTGTCCCAGATGACAAGAAGACGTGCCCAAGACTTACATTAATGTTTTGAAATTTTTCCCAATTAGAATTAAAATATAAATATGCAAGGCTGGCTTACTTTTCTGTTGTATTTCAGAGAAAAACACTACATGTATTTCAGTCTAATTAAACATTCTAGCAATGTGTACTTGCTTAAATTGCACAACCTAAAAATGGCACATCTTATGCTTGCATTTCTTGTAGTACCCTTTGTTTTGTTTTGCTTTTTGGCCAAAGGCATTTAGCTCTTCTGACTGATGCCAGAGATGAATTTTAACTATAAGAACAAAATCAACTGGTGTGCATGCTTGTTAATTGTCCCAGCCCCAGATGCACACTCTTTCTCCGAGTACAGCTGTCACTAAAACCAGAAGGCCAGAGGAGCGGGGGACCATGACAGTGGAATCCCACAGCAGCGGGCGTCAACACTGCCGTGGATTCTCGGCTCAGTCTGCGTCTCAGCTGTCAACCTGACTTGATCCTGTTCGTGGTCCTCCAGCAAATTCTTCCCCTCTGTTTAAGCCTACCAATCCATTTGGATATTGAAGAGTTTGCTTTTGAATTTCAATATACTGAGAATCAAAAATAAAGTACTACCTCTTCACATGGCTAAACAGATACATAGGCTATGTTTTATTGTACTGTCTTTCTAAAGAGATCAATCTCCCTCAAACTGTCATTCCTGCTGTCACCCGCACTGATGATGCTTTATCCCAAAGCAGCTTTCATAACTGATTACAATTCTCCCAATCAGCCTAAATCCTACACAGCACCACCCCCGCTATTCTAATGCAGTAGAATAAAACAGGTAAAAGTCATGCTGCAAATGTACACAGCTGACACATCCATTAGCAAGACATTCCGTTTAAATCCCAATGAAATAAAAGCTGACTCTTGTGCCACACAACAAAGGTGACTGTTCACAAGACAGAGAAGTGATGAGAAAGTTCATCCTTCCTGAAAACCGCAAAGAATTTATGGGTAAAAGGTTCCGGTTAATTTTCACTTAGCCAGTTCATCAAACATACCCACAGTCTATGACACAGGAATAATAGCTGCTGTATAAATAGAGGAGGTTTTAGGGCTTTCTAATAAAAGATGATACTAGACCAGCAGCATTATTTTGGTGCATGCTTCCGGTCTCCACCAGTCACTTGCCAATTCAAAAAATTTCAGAGTTCTCTGGAATTCCGAATGAACAGCAGGGATTGTATTTTTAACTACCAGGCTCTAATCCCTGACTTCCATCACCGCCTTACCAAGAAGCCTCCACTTGTTTAAATTAGCAGCAGTAGCAGCAGCGGTGTGAAGAGGACTTCCGCCCTGGCCAGCTGTGGCGGTCTGTCTACCCCTAATCCTTCCCACTGAGCACAACTGGGTTTTCTGCAGACTCATTCGGCCTGAGCCTCCTTAGTCAGAACAGAGACAAACAGTGTGGCAGTGGGCCAGTACAAAGAAGCAGAGAGAGCCGCCGAGGGGCTGTAAGATCTTAATATCCATGGTTCCTGCAGTAGTTTATTTACCAGCACGTTGTGCCCAGGATGAGAAAGAAAAGAACACTGTGAATGTGCCATTGCGAGGAGAAAACCACTGTGGGGAAAGGGTGACTCATCCAACCCGCCTCACGGCGTGAATCACTGCAGAGGGCGAGCAGTTGAGCCATTGTGTGAGAGACCCCGTCATCCGCTCCAGCTTCCCAACATCACCCAGCACTGGCAAATCTGACTTTGCCTCCGCAATCTGAGCCAAACTCTTGCTTAACCTCATTTCTCCCTAATCCCTGAAAAAACAAGAAAAAGAAAAGGACTAGAAGTTTTTGTTTGCTTGTTTGACAAAGGCCAAGAGCCCTATGGAAGAACTTTTGCTATTTCACAATTTTATTATCAACACTCAGCATTTTGTTTTCTCTTCTTGTATCAGGACTGATAATGTTATTAAAAGATTTATGAAATACCTTAAGATTCTCCTGTTGGAACTGAATAATGTGTGAGTTTATTTCACTTGATTTTCTTACTTCCAAATAATAGTGATAAAATAAACTTGGCAGTCTTTACTTCTCACAAACAAAAACATCAAATCATAATGAAGAGAAGCAGAAAGAGATGCTGTTCACTATCCATAAGAAACGAAATTTATTCATCCGTTTACTTATTCGACATCTACACTGGGGTTACATCTTCCACAAGAATTCGGGTTCCAAATCGTTTCTCAGGCCCGGGGTGGACCTCAGTGGTAGAGTTCTTGCCTAGTCCTCTGGTTTGATTCATAGTATCACCACCACCACCATGACAAAAGCAAGCTTTTGCAAACAAGAAGTGTGCTGAAAAGTACCACTAAAAATCCTTCAAATGCACAGTGTACTAGGCGTTGTGCCTGTTATTTTATCTCTCAGCGAGTTCAGTGCAGTCAGTTCCTCCCAGGGTTAAGAGATGGTGCTGTGTCCGTGGCTGTGTCCTGATGAAGCAACGCTGTCCCCTAACATTTGCGACAGAACCGGCACGCATGCAGAGTCAAGTCGTGCCTCTGCGATGTGCACACAGTGCCGAGTGCCTGCGATGTCTAGGCCCTCAAGAAGCTGACGACCACAAGGGTGGGCGGTGGCAGACGTGAAACTTTGAGTGGCACGGGGTTAAGAGCACAGACTCTCCTGTTCTGTGTAACTGCAAATGGTCTAGGGCGTAATATTCCACTGCAATAGCTGCGCACCAGATACACCAACCGTATCGACTGCCTCTGAAATCTGGCAGCAGCTTTAATCTCACCATCAGTTTGAAAAAGCAGTTGTTTTTAGGCCACTGGACTACTCGAAATGCTAAAATACTTTGGAAACTTTTTCCAGGATGTCTGTGTCTGACATATGTTTTTAACATGTTGTTTTTCCAGTTGTTCTTAAATGGGACATTGACGCACCTCTTGGCTTCTCCTAAGCCACTCCAAGCGTAAAATATTTTGAAGCTAAGACTGCGGCTGCCCTCCTTTCTCTTCTTTCTAATGGGGCCAAATGAATTAAATGTCACTTGACCAAAAAGAGAGGGCAAAGCCACTTTAAAACCAAAAATTCTTTGGGGTTAGTCTGGCTTCTCCTCTGTTCATGTGAAGAGATTCAATGCCTTTTTGTTGATTTTGTTTTTCAGTTTTAGGAAGAAGATGAGCCCCAAGCTCTGGCTGTCAAAGACACTTTCTTTCTGTGCACTGAAAGTCATGACATGATGTGAACTTAAAAAAAAACAAAAAATAAGGTTGGCGTGAACCCTGGAGTCTAAAGAGAAACTAGAGGCACTTTTCAGGGTCAGGATTCCATTTTCTAAGGCGTGATTGGGAGGACTGAAAAAGAAAAACTGAGGCTTCAAAAGGGACCCCTGGACTTTAGAGGCCACTGAGGACCTTCCTGGAAAATAACCTTCAGACAGCACCACTGCTGCTTCACGTCTTAAACCAAGTCTTTAATGCTTCTTTACATGCATTTTTTGGCATCTTACAAAGTATCACTCAAATGTAACAAAATAGCAGTGGATTTGAATTGTACCTCTGCCATTAACTGTTTAAAGGATCACTGTAATCTCAGCACACTCTGGGAGGCTGAGGCAGGAGGCGCACAACCTTGGCAACTTAGCCACTCACAGTCTCAAAAACTTAAAAAGACCAGAGATGTAACTTCAGCGCAAAGGCCCTCGACTCAATCCCCAGTACTATAAAGAAAGCAAGAAAGAGAGAAAGGGAGACAGAAAACCTACTGTAACTTAACACCTCCAATCCTTGCTTCTTCCAAAAGGACATATTTCACCAAAAAGTTAAAAAAAATAATAATAAAAAATAAGTAAAGCACCAAGCACTGTGCCAGATATATATAAGACTATACGTATTATTTCTCTTCCTTTCCTTTATGAAAAGCTATCCAAACCATGGAAAGGAATCTGAGTAATCTGAATGCAAAAGACCCTGCCAACACCCTCAGATATAAAGAACTCAAGAAAATGGGGGAGAAACCAGGAGAATACTCCCACTGAAAAGAGAGAGGCCACTGCAGCCCGGCCCAGTGGATGCAGTGAAGCAAACACCGGCTCAGGAGAAGCACCCCCCGCCAGCCTTCGGTTTCAGACAGGGAGACTTTTCAACATAAGAGCCGCCTCACTCTGGTTCCTTTAATTAATCGATGGGCAGCCTCCAAATAGGTTTTCTTGAAGCAGCAGAAGCAAATGCAAAGAACACTGAAATTCTCAAGTAGATGGCCACCCACTCTGGGAATGAAGGCTCTCCTAGTACAGACGTAACTTTTGAGGAAAAAAATGATGCACAGCAGAAACCTCCATCTTGCCCTCTGCAGAAAGTATGATTCAAACAAAAGGTAAAAACACATGGTCCAGAAAACAGTTTTAAAAATGCCCAGTAGATGCTCATGAAAGAATCTGCGAACTCACTAAGGTCCCTCACAGATCACTAGGACTTCTGGAGGACAGTTTATCAGTTATGAAAGCTTTGAAAAAGTTTGATCCAGCAATTCCACTTCCAAGAAAATTACGTTAAGGAAACAAGAGGGGTGGAGAGATCCGGCTGCTTAGGAATCCCTGCTCCTCGCTCAAGGTGCTAGGTCTGGTCAAAGGACTAGGTTCTAGACGATACGCACAAATGCATATGGCACTTTAGGGAAGTTGTCTCATTTTTCTGAGACAGGTCTAGCTGTGTAGTCCAGGTTGGCTTCCCCAGGCTGGCCCAACTCACAATCCTCCTGCCTCAGCCTCCTGCGTGCTGTTATTACAAGTATGCACCTAGCTAAGGAAGTGCTTCAAATGAAAGGAAACACAAACTTGTACATTTTCTACCCTTCCTCTTTCCTCCAGCTAGAGGACATGATGCCTAGAACTTCAACAACTCTTTTAAATCGTGAGGAACGGAAGCCACTCAGCAAGAACCAAGCAGCGATAGGTGACTGAGCACCTTCCCACCAGCTCCTTCACCGACTTACTTCTGATTTCTTTAATGCAAGAGAATTGGACAATTCACGTGACACCCTTATAAATCACAGACACAATTCCAAACTAATACAACAAGTATGCAAATGTATATGCAAAGAACAGTCCTTGAGGCTTTGTTTCAATATTAAATGTGTGATGGTAGAATAAATAAATTATGGTATAGGTCAGAAAACAACATAGACCTATGCTTGTCAAAATATTAAGATAGCCACAATATATTGCTAAGTGAAAGTAATCCTACTTTAGTTAATAAAATACCCATGAATGAGAAGGAAACAGACTTTCCATTTCTTGTATTTTCTTCACTTTGTACCATAAGCATTGTTTTTCTGATCAGAAAAAAGAATAAGAAAGCCACGCTCCCCCACACCGAACCCACATCCTACTTAAAAAATAACACTGCATTCCACATTTGAACTTGTGCTTGCTGATTACAGCCTCTGAAAATAATTCCACAACTAGAGTGCAGGGCTCAGAGTCCCGTCAGCCCCTTAACTGCGCGCTGGAAAAGGCGCCACCGTAATAATCCCAAGAGAGCGTAGCCTGAAGGTGCTCGGAACCAGAGAGAAGCACAAAAGGGAGAAAGGAAAAGGCAGGAGGAGGAAGGGATAAAGAGGATCAGGGAAATTCTATAATTAAGCAATATTTTCTGGCTGCTGCTGGCAGCTGTCTGAGTGAGAGAGGGCATCTGAGGAGGTGGCAACAGACACAGGGGCGGCCCCCCCGCAGCAGGCCAAGCAGGGCCTATCATTCCGCACCATCTGCACTTCACAGGACAACGGAGGCATCTTAGATCCGGCACCTGTCAGCTTCGGAAACGCCCAGCTGCAGCACTGTTATTGCTGTCACCTGCCTAATCCAGACAGAGAGGCACGTACCATATCTAGAAAGATTAGGATAAAATCTCTTCGATTGTTCTTACAAAAGAGAATACATGCCTCCTGTAACTGGGTTTGCTTTCTTCTTGTCCATCCCGACTTAATTTTTTTATTAAAGAAACCTACCCTTGCAGCTATATTTTTCATTTTTCACCCCCACGTTAATGATATGTACACTACTAATATGGTTTAAATTTAGCCTGATGACCACAAGACTTCTCCTCTCACCCTGAGCACATCCTGCCTCCACCCGCTTTACGCAATTCCCATTGACTCGGAGAGGGGCCCACCGCAGGGAACGGAGCAGGATATAGACCATAATAATTGTCGGGGGAAGCGGTATTTTCTTTACAGGATACATTTGGATTTTCTGCCTTTCCATGAGACTTTTGTAACGAGACTGAAGCTGGAGGAGCCACTATACAAGCTGTCAGATGCTCAGCAGTTCCCATCGCGGGCTGAGCGAGGAAGGCATGGCTCTCAGCAGATACTAGAAACCTCTTGGAACAGATGGCTCAATAAAGCAATGAAGGAATGGGTTTACTTCAGCAAATCGTTTTGCTTTTCAATACTAAATGAATCAAAGGAGTCTTCTTCGCATATTAAATATCTTCATCAAACAAGTGCTCATAAAACTCATTCAGAAAGACTTGTTCTTGTTCCAGGAAGGACATACACACTAGAGAATCCTACAGTATCATCTAAAACAATTAAATCATCATCGACTCATTCCTGTTCCATTCAGCAAACTGGCTGAGACTACCAGCACTGCACACCCCAGGCCCAGAAAGCACAGCAGACACACAATACATAAATATTTGCCTAAGAAATGAATGGAAGAATGGATGAATGAATAAATGAATGAATGAATGAATTGGTACTAATATTCATAATAATGATAATTGTGGTAATAGTGATTCATATTAGCCAAACTACTAGTGGAAATATTCACAATAATCACGGTAATAATGTGTGATAATTATAGCTGCATTCACACAGCATTTTATAGTTTCAAAAATTAACTTATCACAGAACAGGTATACTGATCTCCATTTTTAAGATCCAGAATCTCAGTTGGGACAAGTTAAGTGATTTAGTCCTTAGTTGCTCTGTGGTAGATCAGGGTCAACTCCTCTTGACAGGCACACCTACGGCTTGACCATGATGCGACACTGCCTTTGTGTACCCAGAGGCTGACACACACAACTGGGACCACTGGAAGAAAGGTCCAGAGAGTGTGGACAGTCAGAGCGCTGACAGCCTGACCCTGGGCTGGGACGGCCATGCCCTGCAGTCGGTCCTCCTCTTGCTTAGAGAACCCACCCTCTTCCAGTCTTGTCCCTTCTGAGACCCTCGAGTCACACGGTAGGTAAACTTGCCTAAGAAAGTGACCTTTACAGGGCCTGGTTTTCAATCAGCCGATTCTGTTAGGAAGACAGACTTTCATGCCAGTAAAGTAAGTTAGGCTTTGTGCTCCTATAGTTGATATTAGGGGGAAAAGAGGGAGAAACAGAAGTCCTACTTTTAAAAAAGTAGAACAAAACAGCGCCCAAGATCTCCATTACGACCTCCAAAGAAGTAAAAGCACTTGGAAGGCAGATTTGAAGATGCAAGGATGGCAACTGAATACGCCATTACCATCGTGGGAACCCAAGAGAGTCCTTCAGAAACCAACCCCGACCATGCCAGCTTCCAGCTGACTTGCCTTTCGTTTTTATGATTTATTGGTCACTAGGAAAAATATTCAAGTGGGGTTCATGTGCACATTTCCTAATACCTTAAAAATACTTAACTGAAATTCATTGTGAACAATGATCAGTCCTATGTAATTTTCTGTACCAAGAAAAAAGAGGTAAATTTCATTTTTTCTGAGCTACTACTTTGTAGGTTTCATAATATTTTACTGTTTTTTTTAACAGTAGCAAGTTTTACTAAAAGTAGGAAAAGAAACAGGCTCTGCAGAGCCAGTTGGGGCCAAGTCAAAGCAGAAAAAGAAGTGCACCCTGCAGTAGTGATGGTGAACCTTCTAGAGCCTTCAATGACACACACAGCCCGCCGTGGCTGAAGGCTGACCACCACTGCCCTACAGCGTGAGGGCAGCCACCACGTGTGGGGGATTGTCTTCTAGAACTAAGGTTCTATAGGATATATTTAAATTACCCACCCCATAACTGCATTTCCTCAGACACTCAGGCTGAGCCTGACCACAGAGATTTTAAGTCAGAATGCCAGATGAGGAGCACTGGTACAGTGATGTGACTGGCGCAATCAGAAATCTTTCTCCTCAATGGCCACAGAGTGAGTGATGACTTCCCATGCCCCCACCTGAGCTCATGTTCTTTCTTTATTCTTTTTTTTTTTTTTAGTCAAAATAGCTATTATTTTAATCAGAATTTTCCAAGCTTCGGCTCAATTTCCTGGCCCATTTTAGTCTCCTCTGTAGACTATGTTGATGAAAAGTTAATGTTCCAAAACCATTTTGGAGCAAATTAAGAAAATACAGGTCATCCATGTAGACAGTCATGTAGTTAAGCACCTATCAGTTTCCTCTTGATTTGTCTCTATATAGTCGTAATGGGCTTGTTTTTCCTCTCATTAGGCAGCACATGCTAACTAACATTTGTCCATACTCTCACTGCATTATATCAGACCTACTATGTATGTAAGTATTTAAACATGAACTTCTCAGTCATTTAAAATGACTAGAAATCCTTCCCCAAGATGAAGCGTGTCTTCTAACAGAACTATTTTTTACTTCAGAGTGCATCACAAAGATGTACTTTGTGTCAACGTTAAAGATGTAAAATACGGCCACTGTTCACTCTTGCGTCGTGGCCGTGGTGGCCCTGTACTCAAAGGGGATCTAGAGTTACCAACTAAGTTTGGTTTTGAAAACAATGAATCGTATATTTCCCTCCTAAAAGTTACACAATATATATGAACATAAAAGGCTTTAGGTTTAAGTTAGTTCAACCCAATTTATTCTAGGTATAATCTTTTTTATACTTAACTATTAATATAAGATACATTACAACAGTATTTCTCAACCCTAACTGACCAGAACAAAGAAACTACAAGCAGTTCTGATGGAGATGCTATGAAGTTTTGGGTCCAAAGCATCCTAATGATAAAGTTCATCTAAAGCAAAACTAATACAGATGAGAGAGACAGAGAGAGATTGGCATGTGTATTTATACACGCATATTTATATACATATATAAAATGCACATCTCTATATAATTTCAAACTAAACTTGTATATTTAAGTAGTGACTTGAGCTTTTTTTTTAACCCATAAAGCTCTTAATCTTCCTCCTTACTTTAAAATTAGGAGTCTGAACATATCTATTCTTAGTGTGCTTTCCACATGAAGCTTTGCTTAGTTCGAGGTCACAGCTGCTGCAAAGCACTCTGGGTGGCTCCCTTCCATCCTCTGAAACAACTGGTGAGAACCTAGCAATAGCCATCAACCCAGCTGTTCAATCTTACTTTCTAACTTTAGCAAGTCACTTTGCCACTAATGTCACTAGGGCATCCCACAGCGAAAACCGCACCACTGAAGGTGGATTCCTATCCCCCTTAAAAAACTCCAGGCACACAAAGCAAAGTTACACCCAGGTGCCAACCACAATATTGCCCAGATGTCAGTTGCAGGATGCATGTGACCTGATTTATGTGGGGTACACCACAAATCAGCATACCACCACCTCTCCCCTCAGTTCAGCCACTGAGGAAAGTTAACAAGCACCAGTACAATCCACAGCCTAGAATCTACAAGACTTCGGAAACCATCTTCAGCTTTCACAGACTTGCACACACGCTGTGCTGCCTGGGGGCTGCTTACTGAGATGCAGGCGGGGTGATTTTCCACAGTGCTAATGCGCCACACCCATCATGAGGCCCTCATAGAGCAATTACTCAATTTGATTGATTGAACGTGCCCCCAACCTAGTTTCTTTTCTTTCTTTTAAATCGCATGTTCATTGTAATTACTTGTTCCAAAGCTGGAGATTGCAGAATTTTTTGACTGTTTGTTATCCTTTGAGAGTTTCTAATTAAAATAATTTCCTTCAGTGAAAAGAGCTGCTCTTTTCCTGAATTTGCTCAGAGGCTGCTGCCACTGAGGAGAACTCGAAGAATGCCTGGCTAAGCTCCCCTGTAATTCACTGCCTCCATTGTTAACATATGCAGGGACTTAAAGCACATTAAACGATTTATACAAATGGAAACAAAATGTCCTTTGAGTTCTATTGATAATTTAACCTTTAGCGTTTTGGATGCAATCCCAATTCTCAGGAATTAGGGACAGCCATTGAATGAAACCATTATATAAAACATTGTTGTGAGAATTATTTTGTGTGAAAATATACACAGTATATCATTTAAAATGCCTTTGAAGGTGGGCTTTCATAACTCACAGTTCAGATGTATATGTCTTGTAGGCTTCTCTGCTTGGTGTTTTCCCTCTGAGGGCAACAGAAGTAATCTTAAACCAGCAAAGGAACCAAGGACCTGGACGTCAGGGAAGTGGTCCCTCTGGGTGCCTGAGGGTCTGTCTGGAAGGGACCAGGAAGGGAACTTCTTGAAGCTGTGATCGTCCTCTTTCTTGGTCCAAGAACTGCTAATGTGGATGTGTTCAATTTATGAACATGCATCCTTATAATTTCGGTATTTAATTTCTGTATTTATTATAATTTCTGTATTTCTCTACAAAAATTCGACTTCAGTTTTCAGACTAAGAGAAATTACTGCCCTTTTTTCACGAACATACATAGTCTTCACCTAGCACAGGCAGAAGAATGAACCTAAGACCGCAAACAGGCGTAGTGGCCTACACTGATAACTCCAGCACTCAGGAGGGTGAGTCAGGAGGAGGGTTCAAGGCCAGCCTGGGACACAGAGCAAGACCCTGACTCAAAAACAAACAGAAAGAACAACCTTAGGCATTTACAAGGAATGGAAACAAGACTACATTTTTTTAATTTAAAAAATGATGTTTAATTTGTGGTTTGAGTAATCTAATGTGACAAGATATCTAAGAGTTCTGGGAATATTAGAGCGTATACCAGTTACTAAATGATACTGAGAAATCATTTCTGTCTTCACGTGACAGAATGAGAAATTTACAAAAAGCATTTGTTGTATTTTTGTCAAAAATTTTAATCTAATTTAATCGCAGGAAACCATGTATGTCTTTGAAAAATAATTCAGGACTTGGGAGTATGGCTTAGCAGTAGAGAACCTGCCTTGCACTCACAAGGCCCTTGGCTCAACCACATGTTAACACTAGAAAACCAAGCAAAACAGTGAGGAGGAACAGTTTTTTAGCCACGTAAGGCATAATTAGTAAATGCAACATGCGAATCTGAATGGATGCTGCACTGGAGAACAAACACATAGCTACCAACAATTTTTGGAACTAGGGGAATGTGAATAAGGAGTACATATTAGCTTGTACTATTTGCTTGGGTGTAACAATAGTATTTGTTACTATATAAAAGAATGCTTTTCTCTCAGAAGATGCACGCTAAAATATTTATCATGAAATCTCATGTTGCTACTAATTTGATCCCAAATAGTTTAGCCAAAGAAAAAAGGAATAGGCACAGAAATGTAGCAACATGTTAGCAACTGCTGAGTCCAGACGAAGGAAGACTATTCTCTTTTCTTCAAACTTGAAATGTCTGAAAGAAAAAAAATAGTGCTCATTTTGAAAATAGTACCTTTGCTATAAGAAAAAACTCCTTAGTTTTAAGGCCAACTATTTGAGTAGTTGGTGATAAAATATTGTACTTATTATCTGCTTGAAAATACTTCCATTAAAGAATACTTGAAATAAATACAACATATGTTAACAATTCTTTAATCCTGGTAAAATGTATATGGTATTCTACTGAAGTAGAATGTTCCCTTCCATGTTTGACATTTTGTAACAGATGTCAAAATACCAAGTTTTGATGCTATTTATTTGCTCTTTAATAATAAAATCCTTCCCAAGTCTTCTTGCTCTCAAATTTTCAAAATAAGTTTCATGTTATGATTTTAAATTAATGCTCATGTTATGATTTTAAATTCTCCATAAACTGAAGCAGCCTGGGGAGGCACATCCTTAACTCAGCAGACCCAGAATTAAGATTCTTCGTAAATAAAGTCAAAAGGCACAATCTCCCTCTACCCCACAGTTCTAACAATAATTAAGGAGAGGGATGGTGAGTGACCTAAGGGAAGTGCTCTGGGAGGCTGAAACAGGAGGACCATAGGTTTGAGCCCAGCCAGAGCAAACATGAGGACTATATCATAATATACATCTCATCAGCTGTTAGGACAACAGAGACAAAGAACCTCAGATGCCTAGTGACATCAGACTTTAAAGCCAGAGGCATATAAGCAAAGATGTAGGAAGTAGGGTCAGAGAGATGTCAGCTCTTCCACCCACTAGCTGTATGAGTTTGTACGAGTTACTCAGCCTCTATTTATCAGTTTCTTTATCTATAAGTTGGAAGCATTGCATAGTGGCTAAGAGGTCTGGGCCAGTCTTTGTTCCAGTCCTAGCTCCTGTACCTACTAGTTATATAAGCCTGGGCCAGACAACCTGCGCCTGTGGGAACCTGCGGCACATACGCCACAGCTGACTGTGTGGTATCACTGAAAGCTCTAAAGATTCTCATCCTCATCTGTTCCTCTAACTCAGTTTCCCACCGATATCCATTATATACAAAGACCTTAAAACAAAGCTGAACAAACAGAAAACCATCCATAAACACCACCTGTCATTATCAGGACAGAAAAACCCACCCAGTCAAGTTACCACCCAGTTGTTGGTCTCCTGATGAAGCTCAAAAGCTTCACTTGTATCATTACCTCACTGAATACTTAGAACAGTCCTGAAAAGCAGAACATAGTGTCACTGCTATGGTTCGAAGCTCTCCAGAATTCACCAGTGGGAAACTTAACCCCCAAAGTCGTACACGAACAGTATGTGGAGCTAGAATCTTTGGAAGGTGACTGGGTCGTGAGCGCTCAGCCTTCATGAATGAAAGAACACATTCCTGAACCAAAGGGCTAACGATGGGTTATCAAAGGAGTTGTCCGGTGACGGGAGGTACTTCTTCCCGCAAGTATGCTGTCTGCTCACAGTGCCTCCTGCCACGTTATGATGTAGCAAAAGACCCTCACCAGGTGCCAGAGGAACTTCCACTCTTTATAAATTACCCCCTCTGTTGTATTCAATTATATCAACAGAAAAAGACTTAGATGATGCCTATTTTATGAATAAGGAAACCAGGGTTCAAAAGTTTAGAGTTGAACTGGGGTGAGCCTCGGTCGTAGCGTGCTCATGTGACATTCCCAATGCCCTGGGTTTGATCCCCAGCACAAATAAATTTTTACAACAAAAGAGAAAAATTTAAGGGAATGGCCTGAAGTTCCACAGCTCATAAACAGAAGAGTACCCCAAGCACTGTTGAAATTTTCTTTAATCTTCTTTTTAGTATCCCATAGAATCAAAAAAGAAGATACTCAGATTCTTAAGCATCTGAGTCTAAAACTAAAAAAAAAAAACATTTTAGGCAAGGTGGCACACGCCTGTAATCTCAGCACTCGGGAGGCTGAGGCAGGAGGACTGCTGGAAGTTCAAGACCAGCCTGGAACTACAAAGTGAGCTCAATGCCAGCCTGAATTGCACAGCAAGACCCTGTCTCAAAAAGGAAAAAAAAAAAGAAGCCTAGACAATTCCATGAATTCCTCCGTGGACTCTGTGCAGAATAAGATATCACTTTCAAAACAAATGCAGGCTGCTCCTGCCCACTCCCCAGTTGGCCCTACTGTGGAGCTCCCACAGGTGGCCTGGGTCAGCTCACTACCTGGAGATTAATAATCCTGGGGTCCCGTCACAGCTGGGGGGCTTGACAGGGGTAGCAGAGCAATAGGAAGGGGGAGGGGCCGTGCCTCCCAAGGGGAGAAAAGGAGCTTGACAGCCTCCTTGGCATCTGAAGTTGGGTTTTAGTTCAAGAAAAGTAATGCTTTTAGCTACTGCCTTTGTATACTATAAAGCTAAATTTCTGAAACCTGCCTTTAAACCATTTTATAGTTTGGTTCTCTTTTACATCCCAGTTGGCATGCTCTCTCTCCAGACCCCTTCAAGGTTAAATTCAACTGAAAAGGAAAAACTGCTAGGAGGAGAATTAGCCAGGTTTTTTGGTTTGCTTTGTTTTTTCTTAATATAAGTTTTGTTTTTAATCCCCTGTGACCTGGAGTAGCTGGCCCAACCACCTAGAAAGAGAAATAATGACTGAGATATCATGACACTTTGGCCTAGATTGTTGTCCCTGTGGTTTGTACATACGAAAAGTTGGCTTACTTCTTTAGATTTTTTTTTTTTTTTATTAATCACAAATGAACAGGGTTAGAGATTTAGCTCTACAGTGAAGCATTTGCCTAAGCAGGTGTGTGTAAGGCCCTGAGTTCAATTCCTAGTACAGCAAAAAAATTAATTAATTTAGAGCTGGGAGTTTTAGGACTTTTATATTTAATTTTTGAGCCCTTGGGGCAAAATCTTATTTAAGCAGCTCTTTCTACAAAGACTAACAGTTTAGTTCCAAAAGCAGACTTCAGTGTTAGCATTTTTTAAAAAGAGCCCTGCAAAGATGTTCAATGTGCAGATCAGCCCATCAAATTTTATGTAACAAATATACTGACCATTAAAATACCAGCATCCTTTAATGCTCAATACATCCCAGGTAGCTCTAGCAATGGTTTAGTCACAGCATCATAAGTTTCTAACACCTACTGCCATATGTGAATGGCTTTTCCCAGAACACCTATGTTCCCCCAGCTGCTTGTGTTATATGAAGCCCTCGGGTAGCCTACCAGATTTACAGGTATCTTCAGAGCTGCTTTACTTCACTGAATAAATATTGTATTATTAAATGGTGCCCAGCACTATGTAAACATTCATCACTTATCAGAATGGCTTTGCTTCTGAAAAGCTATTATGGAATACATCTTTTAAAACCACACCGCACTGTCTCACTAGTGTGAAACCTGAAAGAGTTAATAAAAACTCGGAGGTATGATAGACATTGTGAAATGATAGGAAAACACTCAAGGGTAAAGGGCAACTCGGATGTAGGAAAAGAGAAGGGAAAGAAGGAGAAATTTTGTATGTATGTTTATACAGGATGGTTAACATAGTTGATCTACTGTCTTCTATTTCTTTGCCGAAAGAAACTGCTAATGAGTCCTTGACTGATCAATATTGCATGTCTCTTTGTTTTCATGAGAAACCACTTTGAAGATATCAATATGTAATACAACAAGCATTGTTACCACTTTGTAACTCTGTACTGTCTGTACTGTTCTTTTGCTATTTTGTAAAAGGTTGTCTGTCTGTTAATGTTTTCCTCCTTTTATTTTTAAAATAAAAATTTAAAAAACCCAAAGCACCTTGTTCTTCCTCATGCATTATTATCACAAAGCTCATTCCTAGGAGACAAGAATGTATTATCTTTCCATCCACATCTAGTATATTAAACAATGGAAAAAAGTGGGCCTGGTGGTATGTGCCTGTAATCCCAGCACTCTGGGAGACTGAAACAGGAGGATTTCAGTTTGAGCCCAGTCTGGGCAACTTAGAGGACCCTTGTCTCAAAATAGAAAATTTTAAAAGGCCAGGGAGGTAGCTCAGTGCAAAGACCTGGGCTTCAGTCCCCACTTATCATAAACAAAAAGAGATGGGGGGGGGGGAGACAAGAGAGAGACTAAGAGACTAATCTAATTTCCTTGTTAATTAGTCTGCTGCTTTAAGCACCACATTCTTAAGTGACAGCAAGAAACATCAGAACTGCTCACACCTCACAAACCACTGCAACCCAACCAACAAAGGTACAAGAATATGACTTGGGCACGAGCATAATTTTCTCTCCCTAATCTCCCATGATTAGTGGATGCTATATCCCCTTTGAGGCCTGGCACTGCCAATAACGAACTAGTGACAGCAACCAAGTCCACCGGCTGTGTCCCGCAAGGTAACAGAGGCTGCTCCAATGAGATGGCCTGAATGCCTGGAATACAAGTCCCGACCCTCTCTCTCAGCCCTCTTCCATTAACTCAGAGTGTTTCCATCGTGCAATTCACCAGCCTAAATAAACTCTGCTCCCCTCCAACTAGAGAAAAGTCTGGGATCTCTGTAACAAGTAACGACTTCATGAAAAGGCTTCCTAACAGTAAACCACATCGGCCACCCGAGATGGGCAAGGGAAGGCAGGCATGTGGTCATCCGCGTGGGGATGCAAACACACCTGAACTGCATTTGGAAACTGAGAAATATGATACTTTCTGTATTTTATCACCTAAGAATAAAACATCTTTTTTAAAGACATTATAGTTTTTACTAGTTTTCTTATCCCATTTCTTTTCCAATGCATGCCTTTCCGTGACTGTCATACTGGGTAAAATATCTCCATATTTCCTCCCTTTAACATCATGATGATATCCTTATGCTATTAAAAACTCTTCTTAAACATAGTAATTTACTTAAGCAATTCCTTACTGTTGAGCATTTAGATTTTTCTTTTTTCATTACAAATTATGCTTCAATACACATCCTTGAGTGAAAGTTTTTCTTGGTGTTCTGGATTATTTCTTGAGGCTGGAGTCCCAGGATCAGTATTACTGGGTCAAAGAGCATAAATCTTTCATCTTTGACTTTTTATTTCTCAGTGCTGAGGATCCAACCTAGGCCTCACGTGTGAACTTAGCACTCTACTTACAGAGCACTGAGCTACATCCCCAGCCCTATCTTTCCTAATTTTTACAACATAAGAAAACTATAGCTGTAAGAAGATAACTCATCTAGAGACTTTTAAAACTGTTATTTGTGCATAAGAGTAATTTTAATAATTTTGCACTACAAAATTATCTTTAATTGACAACCAACTTTCAATCCTATTTTCACTATTTCCATCACTGACATGTTTGGATTATGTCAGTCCATAAAGGATTCCAAAACGGCAATGAGAAAGGTCAAGGCGCCACAGGAACCTGTTCAGAAATTAACCTTAGTCTAAACTGGATGCAGTGGCACAAAATCCCGGCAGCACCCTGGGATACGGAAGCAGGACGATCACAAGTTTGAGCCCAGCACAGGCAATTTAGCGACTTAGTGAAACTCTACCTCAAAATAAAAGATAAAACAAAACTGTCAGGGATGTAGCTCAGTATGAAGGCCCTAGGTTCAATCCCCAGTACCACAAAATACGGGGAGAGGGAGGAAGGGAGGGCGGGGTGGCTGAGGGAAGGAGAAGGGAGGGGAGCGGAGGGAGGCTATCATTCTGCATAGTAATGACTTGTGGATTAATAGCTGGATATCAGAAGGAAGATATTCATCAAAGTTAACAGGCTGGAGAATACAATGCATCTAATTAGAAAAATGGATTATTCTTGGACCCCTTTTGCCAGTCTCAGAAGGATGAACTTATTGATTCCTATGGCCGAAAACACAGAACAAATAACCAGGTTAATCTCTGAAGTTCAAAAAGTTGGCCAGTAATGACTGTAACAGGCTCTGTGTTCAGGAAATCCTGCCAGACAGGCACTGTTTGCAGATGGCTGGGAAATACAGTCTGCTGCCACCAAAAACAGATGAAGAAAAGGATTTCGTGAAAAGGGTGAGTCTCCCTTTGCCCAGGCAAAACCTCTCCAAAATAAAGGAACAGCTTACACTGGCTGCCTGCTGACCTCCGCAGAAAACAGGATGGTCTCGCCCTGACGTGCCTTACAACCACTCGCAACGCTACTTCAGTGGCGCTGAGAGGAAGTAAGATGGAAGTGAAGCCTGCCACCTCTGACAGTGTAGTAAAATCCCCAAGGAAAACACTCAAGGTGATCATTTAATCTGACTTTTTTAATTTAAAAGTAAAATATACCAGTATAATATGGATTTGACTGTTAACAGAAACTACAATAATATGAAAGGGGACTCCTTGAATTTATTCAAAAACATCAAAATTTCAAGGGCTACAGAATATCTTTAAATAGCAACAGGTATATATCACACACAGTAATAAAATGGGGCCTGGGTTTATTAATAATAATCTCTTCAAAAACTAATATCATTAAAAATCAATAGCAATAACTCTAATTAAGATTTTAGCTAAGCACAGTCCCTGAGGGGAATATAACTGAGTTACTCTATGTAAATTACGGGTACGCAGGAAGCACCAGTGAAGCTGGTAAAGCTGACAAACTGAAGCTGATAAAGCTACAGCACAGAGGAGAAAAGAGGAGCGCGCCGGCCTGCTGTCCCTCATCCCCGCATGCCTCTTCCACTCCCCAAGCAGCTGAGCCGGGATCCCAGTCGTCTGTAGCTAACTCCGTGCACCAGAACAGGAACGGTACAACAGACTTACCTGAGCTCCCAGCTCTGCTACCTTGTCCTCCTTGGGGGAAATAAGACCGACTTCCCCAAGGCAGAAGCCACCCTGGGGGCACTCATTCAATAATTAAATCCAAATGAAATATCACTGTAAGTCATGAAATTGCCTATTTACATTACAAACTGCTTGACCCATAGAATATGACTGATGTGGTTGTGCCAGTGTCTGAGCCCAGGAGCCTCTGTTTCTGTCTCTTGGAACCCCACCGCCATGCCTCAAGGAAGCTCAAGCCATCCACAGAGAGGAGACGCGCATGGAAAGAACCAGATGACACCCTCCCAGCTGAGTGTGCCGCCTTGAAAGGGAACCCCCACCCTGACACTAAGCCACTTCCCTGACACTATGTGGAGCAGACATGCAAATGTCCATCCAAAATTCAGATTTGTGAGCACAATAAATGACTGTTGCAAATCACCTCAATCACATCTCAGTAAAGCACAGAGCTGTACTCAGGTTCTAATTATTCAACATTCCTGACTCAAAAAATATAAAAATTTTAAGAAGTGGGTGAATATTTGCAAAGAAGCAACCCAAGTGACCTAACACAACCATTTCTCCTTTTCTTGACAATGCAAATTCAGTCCCTCAAGAAACTGATAGCTAACACTAATACTTCTCTAGTCAACAACTAGCCCAAACACCCCAAAACTGATACACGACCCATTCCCCACCCCATAACATCCTTGTAAACAAATCTGCACTGACCTGGGATATGAAAAAATTTTTTCACGTTTCTTTATTAGAAGATCCTTTTCTTTAGCTGGGTGTAGTGGCACATACCCATAATCCCAGCACTTGGGAGCTGAGGCAGGAGGATCACCGTGAGTTCCAGGGCCAGCCAGAACTACACAGTGAGACCCTGTCTCCAAAATGAAACAAAACAGATCCTGTTTTTTGTGTGCCTTTTACGCGTCTCCCAGTCTAATGAGAAGTCAGATGTTTGTAGCAGCCAAGCAACAATCCCAAAGGGCATACAGCAAATAAAGTGCCATGTAATCATGTGGGGTAGAGCGGCTGCCTCAAAGCAGAAGCCATTCAGTGCAGGCAAGCTGTGAGACACGGGTTAATTAGACTGGAAGTTCCATTTATCCACAGAGATTTACTCTAGCGGTTGTGGTAGGTCTTATTTCTATCAGGTTTTAAATTCCTTTTGAGCCTGGACCACATCTAATCTCCATATTCACCACTAACAACCACAAACTAGGCCTCACTAGAAAAACCGGCCGCATGCATCTGTAAAGGACTCAGATAGAGTGGGGTGGGGGTGAAGAAACACAAACATTTTCTCACGGAAGATAAAAATGTCCGGCAGGAGGGGAAAACTAAGGGCAAAGTGCAGTGAGAATTTTTCATCCACAGTCACGCTGTAAGAGGAGATCTTAACATCTTTTCTATTCTTTGAATGCGCATCCTCATGTATTTTGCATGCTGAGGATCTGGATTCATGAAGAAGCAGAGCTGTGTGCCCAGGAGCCATGCAGCCTGTTTGCAGCAGCAGCTCCCATTTTACTCTGGGCCTCGGCAGCCCAGACCCCAGCAGCGGCACTGATCTCCAAGGGCCAAGGCCGCTCACACTGCACCTGCAGTGGAAAAGGGAGAGGAACCAGGCCTGGCGGCACATACCTGTAACCTCAACACTCGCAGGAGGCTGAGGCAGGAGGAGGGGAGTGAGTCCCAGGACAGGCTGGGCTACAGCAAAAAACTAAAAACAAAACAATAGCCCTCCACAGGACCCTGAACTCCTGGGGTTGATCAATACCATGACACAACTTTGAAACTGATGCTATAGCCCTCCAAGAACTGCTATTTTCATCACTGCTTGAATTAGCTGGGCTGAAGCTCCAATCACTTATAAGAAAAGCCTAACTTTAAAGCCAAAATTAGATCTACAGCCAAGCTTCTTTCTGCCCTAGGCTTCAACTATAGAAACTTATTTTCAAACTTAAGAAAAATGGTAACTTTGGGTAAGAATTTTAAAACTCTAACAAAAAGATACTGAGGGCATCGTCATCCGCGTCGAGGAAGCAGGGCAGCAGCAGCCGGCTCCCTCCGTCCGCACCGCCCTGGACTCACCATACACCCTGGCTCCCCACCAAGTCTTCAGAAACGACTCCCTAAATACAGTTGAGTACCAGATTCTATGAAATAATAAAAGGAAAATGGAGTTCATGACTGCAATCAAGCTGGGTGGGGACATAAAGGGTCTTTTGTTAATAACTGTCCAAGGGAATGCAAATGAAGACAGACTGCACAAGGAGTTCTGACATCTTAATGAAGATTTATGAAGAATTTTTGGCATAGAAGCCCAAACCCAAGGGGAAACAGTCACATAAAAATACTGCTTTATGATTTCTTTTGCTTAAAAAACAATTCAAAAGACAGTTCCTTCCTAATTACACTAATAATTCAACTTTTTGCTTTGCTGTACTCTAATTACAGTCCCTGTCCCCAACATTTCTGTCTCGGGGTAGTTCTGAAGTGGTGCAGCTCCCTGGCGTGCCCTAGGGCTGCGAGCTGCCCACTGATGAAATCATGAGTGATTACATTTCTCTCTTCCACAGAGAAAGTTTTGTGTTACCCAGCTTTCTTTGTTCCTGTCCTTAGTAATGCAGAAAATCAACTGGCATTTTCTCCTAATAATGATTGGATTATGAGATGATGTCAATGAAAAAAAAAAAAAAAAAAAACTGCTGTCATGGTAAAACGCTCTACTGGTGCTCCATAAATGTCATCTACAAAAGAGCAGCATGCAGAGCGGTACAGATCTCGGCTGGGGACGTATCTGTCACACCGAGGGCCAGGAATGGCATTTTGCCACAGTTGAGGATTCTATGCTGCCTTGATGATACATTCAGATAATCAGAAAAACTGTGAGTTCCTGAGATATACTGAACGGCAGGATTTGTTTTTACACTTTAAGAAAAATAGTAATGATACAACTAATAAGAGTATACACCAAGTATTTTCATATTTCTAATACGCAAAGCATTTTTGCTTTTGATTCTCCTAATGTTTATTTCATACTCTAACCTTGTACGGTATTATCCCACTCTATAGGGGTAATCAGGGTTATAAATTAATCTCCCTAAAATCACACTGCTCGAAAACGGCTGAGGCCTCTCACCCCACGACAGGCCTCCCTCATCCCAGATCACTGCACCCTACACCAGGGAGGCCGCTGCACAGGACTTGGCTTCAATCACCCAAAGAACCTCTTTAGCTAAAAGGGAAGCTAATTTCAGGAAATCAGTGCTGGCAGGCTCTGGTTTACTCCCAAAATTCTACTTCTGATTTTAGTGTAATTCTGAAAATGCAGGAAGTGAAGGAAGGAAATCAAAGCCAGCGCCCTGTACTTCCAAGAAGGCCAGGTGCTCCTTGTGTCACAGTTGCTGCCCCGAAGGCTGCCTTAATCCCAGTCCCCCAGCCCAGCCCCATTCCTCCCAACCCACGTGCTGACCAGCTGCTGGTGGTTCTGGGCGGGGAGGGGGCAGGGGGCAGGTGTCAGACCAGCCTGAGGCTCCAGCCCACAAGTGCTGCCCTTCCTGTGAAGGGCAGTGACCTGTCCTCACACCCTCCCCTGATCTCCTCAGACCAGACACAGTGGCAGGCAGAAGGCAGGTGCCCGGACAGGTGCCAGGAGAAAACAGGGACAAAAAAGCCCACCAAAAAAAATGAAGCTACTGAGTTCTGCTTGTTCCCCCACAGAGCACACAGGAAAACATCCATGGAAGGTTTAACCCGCTAAGATCCTGGCCACCTCAACCTGTGGATTCAGGGCAGCGAGGTTCATGATCAGGCTTCCAAGCCTTTGTACTGAAAGGAGCTCTAACTGAGAAGACACATAATTCAGACACAAGGAACAGCGCTCAGAGGCCCAGTGCAATGTGTAGGGGGATCGCTAAGATCTTCAGTATGCTGCGGAGCACAGGTCTGGTCACAAAGGCCTATTAAGCTCAAGTAAGGCATTTGGGCTTTAAACTAAAGGCCAAACAAGGAGCTTTAGCGCGTCAGGCACGACACTAAGACATCTGTTTCTTTAGAGAACCACTCTGGCAGCTGCACGGCAGCCATCTGCAAGGGAGTCAGAAGACTATCGCAGAAGCCTAAGCAAAAGATGGTGGGGACCTAGCTCAAGAAACAGAGAAGGGAGCAGGTTCTGGAGGAAATTTAGAAAGGTAGAGAAGACCTGAGAGAGGACTGGCTGCAGGAGGTGAGGAAGAAATGATAGGTGGAGTTCCCAGGCAAGCAATATTTCCTGACTCCCAAAACAATGCAAGAGCAGCAATTCTGCAAATGAGATCACGAATTTTCTTGAGACACGTTGCCTTTGAGGTTTCAGAGGGACCTGCCAGTAGATATTCAATGGCCAATGAGTGGAAGGATCCGGCACTCAGAGAGAAAGCCTTGGGGCTCAGGGTGTATAGCTCAGTTCTCAGTCCTGGCTGGGTTCAATCCCCAGCATGGAAAGAGAGGTGAGAAGAGGAAAGGAGGGAAGAGGTGGGAAGAGGAGGGAAGGGAGGGGAGAGACACTTGTCTACACAGCGCCGAGATTTTCTCTCTAGTCATTCAACTGCAGTCATGACTGACAAGCCCCTTCAAGCCCCAGCCACTCCAAGGGCTGCCTTCTCACCATCATCTCCCATGCTGAACGTGTCTCCTGGTCCCATCCGCCTGTACAGTACCACCGAGACACTGGGGACAGCAGAGCAGACAAGTACACAGACAGACGGACACAGTGGTGGGTTGTACGTGACTATGGTGGGAATGTCTGTGACTCTCTCAAAGTTCTATGCTGAAATATACACCCTCTAAGCCGCGCTTTGGGGAAGTGATTATATCCTGAGGCTTGTGATCATGAATGGGATCAAGGTCCTCCTAAAAAAGGACAGAGATCTTATTTGTCCCTTCCACTATATGAAGACTCGGTGAGAAGCAATCTAGGAAAACAGGTCTTCACTAGACAGGGAATCTGCAGTGGTCTTGGTCTTGGACTTGGACTTCCCAGCAACCAGAACTGTGAGAAATAAGACACCCAGTTTATTCTCTGTTACAGTAGCACAAAGAGACTAAACAAGGTACTAATTATTTCATAGTAATGCATTTTCCTGCACCAAATTTAAGCTTTTTAAGGACAAAAATAGTTGTGATATATGATTTGGAGTTTTCTTGTTTTATGTGTGGGTGTT
This sequence comes from Chinchilla lanigera, assembly GCF_000276665.1. NCBI lineage: Eukaryota > Metazoa > Chordata > Mammalia > Rodentia > Chinchillidae > Chinchilla > Chinchilla lanigera. The sequence goes on from NW_004955448.1 coordinate 824,061, forward strand.
TGTTTTTCGTGTGAAATGTTTCTGGGGGAGGAACCTGGCTGGAGCCTCACATACGCTAGTAAGTTCTCTGCCACTGCTCTACCACTGCTGTACCACAGCCCCAGTCCTTTTAATAGTTTAGTATAATACAGCACCTCACTAAGCTGCCCAGGCTGGCCTCAAACTTATGATCCTCCTGCCCCAGCCTCCCAAGTAGCTGGGATCAGAGGTGTGTGTCCCCACATCTGGCCAAGCCCTGGTTTTTCCAAGGTAGTGTTGATTCCAAATATTCTGGCCCAATGCATGCTTGTGCCCTTCAAGTTTCCAAGAAATTCCAACATTTCCTCAGACACTACTTGGCCAACTCTAACCAGTAAACATTATAGTATAATATTTAAGTTATGGAAGACTGAGATCCACAAAAGACACAAAGAACTATGAGGTGAAGAATATTAGTATTTGCAGGAAATCCGTTGATAACAGCTTACGTTGCCAATTCTCTAACTAAAATTCTCATGGGAGAAGCAGACTCTGGGGTCAGAGGAACTACGTTGGCATCCCAGGCGTACCACGCATAGGGAAGTTGTTTTGCATAAGCTATTAACCTCTGTGTGCCTTAAAAGCTTCCTTGATGAAGGGAGGGCAGAAACACATAACGAATAGGTTCATTCACGCTAAGTGCCGGGCAGTGCGGACTCCACCTTCATCCAGCTCACTGTCCAGTAACGACGTAAATACTGAATCACAGGTGCTCTGGGGAAGTGTTGGATGCTAACAGAGAGACACAAACAGGGGAGCCTCTGGGCTCCAGGAAAGTTGGGAAAACATCCACAAGCAAAGGACCCTCTGAAGGTAACATCTGGCAGGAATTTCGGAGGAATAGTTTAGAGTGGGGGCATGAGGGTTCCAGGGAGCTAGAAATGCACATGTTCACACATCTGACCTAAGGCCTGATTTAAATTCATTTTATTAAAGAGGCTACCACTCTAACCAGAGTAGAGCTGAGAGGAGAATGCTCTGAAGGGGAACAGGAGTGACAAGAGAAATCACAGTGCTAATTTCCTGGAGCAGGACACACAAATTGTGGCCTGCGTTCAGATCCCTTCTAGTTTCCATTTTCTGTACAATGGTGTTTACATTTTTAAATAACTATGAAAATCCACATTTTTGTTTCCATGAATCAAGTTATCTGGCTGGACACAGCTCCACCCACTCGCGTCTACCTGTGTGTCCACTCGGGAGCTTCCGCCGCAGAGCCGGGCAGTCCCCGCAGAGCCGGGCAGTCCCCGCAGAGCCGGGCAGTCCCCACAGAGCTGGGCAGTCCCTGCAGAGCAGCGGACTTGTGGACAGAAAAGGCTCTATGCCTCTTGCGGTGGGGCAGAGTGAAGGAGCCTTTGGTGCATTTCACCTTCCAAGGGCAGCCAGCTCAGCCAGGCAGCTGCACTCACCCGCATGCTATTTCCTCTTCTGTGATTATTGAAACTCCACAGCAAACTATTGTTTTCACCAGGCAGCCAGAAAACAAAGATAAAAGTTTCCACAGAGGAAATAATAGCCTTCCTTTTCCAAAGTCCTCATCTGCCTCACTTCCAGTGAAATTAAACGCAATGCTTCATTCACAGGGGTTTGTCTGTGTCATTTTCCCCACATGAATTCAGAGGACTCCAACTGTGCACTTCTACAGGCAGAAAAAAGTACTAGGCAATGAATTTACCCTTAGAGAAAAAAGAATATTTAATATTACTGGGAATGGAAAGCACTTTTTCTTCCTTCAAGATGTTATCCTGATATTAAAATATGCAAACTGCCCTTCTACACTATACATTTTCTAACACTGAAAAATCATAATCTCTGCGCTTAAGGGCCGGGGATTTAGCTCAGCAGCAAAAGCGCCTGCCTGGCAAGCGCAAGGTCGTGAGTTCGGTTCCCGGTACCAGAGAAAAAACCAAAAAAAAAAAAAAAAAAATCATAATCTCTGCGCTTACATTTTCAACTTGCCAGTTTTGCAACTGAAGACAAAGTACCAAATTCATGCCTGCTCCATGTTCCAAAATGATTTTCAACCTGAGTAAAGTTTGTTGTTTTTTTTTAAAAAAAAAAAAAAAAGTTTGTTGTTTAATTTTGTTTCATGTTGGTTTCCTCCACCAGGGAATAAATACTGCCTTGTGGTGCATAAACTAGGAAAACACCATTCCTGGAGCCTTTGGAAAGAACTGTAAGGGCTTCTATGTTCGCTGACGTCATGAGACCAGCTGTTAGGTCCCTGGAGTTACAAATGGCCACTCTTCATTTTAACTGCACATTTAAAGAAGCCTAATGTTAGTTTAACACGGGTAAACAGTCTCCAGCACAGTATAAATAAAAAATTCCTTGTGTTGTAAATAGTACTTGCTCAGAGTAGCGGGAGGTGGGAGGCGGAGCAGGTTAGGGAGAAGATGACAAAAGCTGGCAGAGTTCAGCCATCCAGGACACCAAGGTCAAACTCCGGAAAGCTGCCACCACTCGCTGTGGGCTTACTGGTCAGACCCTGGTGAATGCTCTCCTCCTTACACACACCCAGGGGATTACAGAGAAGCAATCAGTGGACTCTGCCCTTCAGAAGCCGACCAACGTACAGGTTAAGGTAAAATGTGCACAGAACCAATACAGTTACCTGCAGGACAATGACACTCGCCAGGGTTTAGCTAACGGCCGCCTGCAGGCCAACCGAGTGGGCAGCTTGTTTTTAAACACAAGGTCTTATTGGGATATGGTAATGACACTCACTCACTTACGGGCGGTCTATGGACACTTTCATGTCACAGTGAGAAACACAGCAGAAAACATGCGGGTTTCCACGCCAAAGGTATTTCCTACTTGTCTCTTGCAAGCGTTTGCCAACCCCTGACAAATGCCAGCGAGTGATCGATCCAACTGCAGTCTTTGGGGAGGAATGGGTCTGGGCCCTGAATATTCACGCGTTTCCAAAGGCAGAAGTAAGAAACGAATACTGCAAGGGGCGGAATGGCCACAACAGGAAGAGCCCGGGCCAAGAGAGGACCGAGGTAAACAAGGCGGAGGATGTGAGGACGGGCACTGCGGTGAAACGGCTACTGTGCTGACCTAGAATACCCAAAGTGACAGTCAATAACATGGCTCCACAATGCCTGCTACCTTATGCACAGTGAGGGTCTCCTTTCCTCCAGCTTCCTTGACATTTACATCAAATGCCACTGGGACTTAGCAAAAGCCAAGGTGTACTATGGGAGCTCAAAACTCTTCACTGATTGATTACTATGTTCAATCCTCAATTTGTATGTCACTTTAATTTCAAAAACACTATGGGGGGTTGGCTATTGAGGAGTTTTATTTTGAGACAGTCTCATTAAGTTGCCCAGACTAGGCTTGAAGCTGCAATCCTGCCTTAGCCTCCCAGAGTGTGGGATTACAGGCAAGCACCACCACATCCAGCTACCATTACTTACATTACTATCTAGACTTGCATTTAACCCTCAATCAAGGCAGATATTATTACTTACATTCGGCAAGTGAGGAGAACTGGGGAACCACACATGCCCATGGAATCAGGGCCAGTGGCTTAGAAACCTCAATTCCCCACTGCACCTCATGACTGACTTACCTTAGGAAGACACAAATATTGAAGGGATTCAGCACAAACTGTATTGTAGACCAGAGATTCTGACAAATACCAAATAATCAAATAGGAATGCATTTTGGGGACATATCCTTGCCAAACCTGAACTGTGACCTAGTGTTTACAGTAGCTAAAACTTGCTATTTAAAATCTAGATCAAACACCAAGAGTTTGGGATAAATTGATTACATGCTTCCATGAGATCTGGCCAATTCACACCATTTTGTTACAATGAACACAGGTAAATATTCATAGGGATTAATTAAAAGGAAAAGAAAAACAAACACCAAGAAACACAAAAGCCTGCACCTGCTAAAACAGTATGCCTTGGCAGTTGAAAGATCTTTATTTTGCACTAGGACACTTAGGATCCTTTTTTTTAAAAGGCATCATGTGTGATTAACTCCCCAGTCCCTCCGTGCTCAATGGTATGCAGTAAATGGTGTTGGAGTGTGTGCCCATTAGGTAATATCTTCTTTTCAGGGCAGTGTCATAAAGAGATCTTAACACCTTGTGCGGCTGACTTTTCCTATGTAAGAGGTATGAGGGTGGGGCACTGAATTCCTCCACAAGCAAGACATTCAGCATGACGAGGAGAGATTAGGTGAAAAACAGGAGTGACTCCTTCATTTGTCAACCAGAGGTCAGAGTTTCCACACTACCAAATTTATAGGAATGGTTTCTTTAACGACGGACATGTCTCCTCTCACCCTTCCCATGTCTCTCCACTCACACTCCCTCCACTGGTTCTTTAACTATCTCTTCTTACAGTGTTGAATGCTTTGTTCCTTTACCTGCCTGCCTTACACAAGCCTGTCTAAGTCCTCTCTCACTAAATTATTCCCACCACTTAATTTTAGAATAGGCCTTGGAGTCAATGCAGGTCTGAAAACCATGTTGAAATATACATCAAGTGTTCTCCCAAAGTTGCATTAGGGGGATGGCAGTGGAGCAGAGGGGCATGTTTACATGTTCAGGATGGAAAGAAGCGGGGCCGCACCTCCCCTAGAGGTCTCTGGCACTGTGCTAGGGTCTGTCTTCCAGCACCCACTACCTCCAACACCTTTCCCAACACACGTTTTGGTATGCTATGGTTTGGTTTGGTTTGGTTTGGTTTGGTTTGCAGTACGAGGGTTTGAACTTAGGGTCTTCACATCAAACTACATCTCCAGCCCTTTTTTATTTTGAGACAGGGTCTCACTAAGTCACTAAGCTGCCTCGTCTGGGCTCGAACTCTCAAACCTGCTTCCTCAGCAAGAGGGGACCACTGTGCCAGCTCCCAACATCATCCATCTCTGGCAGCCCAGGCAGTCTCAGAAGGCAGACCAGGAAACGTAAATGCATTGGAGAGAACAGGGTGAAGTATGCAGCAGTGTATGGGACTAACCTAAGCACTGTGGTTAACTGTTCTGCTATGTAGCCTGATGAGATACCGCCGCCCTCCACCAGCAGTGAGACCCAAGGCAGAAGTCAGCTGCAGTGAGGGTGGGAGCCTGGCATGAAGGAAAAGTCCCTGTCTCCCCCGGCACACTCACTCCATACAGCCAGTCTCCACTCCATGCACGGATTCCTTTATTTCAGTAACTTAACGTTTATATTACTTTTTTAAACAATCAAATAGGCTCATAGCAATAAAGTTGTAAGATACAGATTTTCTTAAAATGAGAAAGGTGGATGGATGGACAGATGAAAATGAAAATGCGTAATTCTCCCTCCCAGGCAGCCCACTGCTGATGTTTCAGTACAATCTTCCAAACTCGTTACCAGTAGGTGTCTTTTCAGGGGTCTTTCTCCGTCTGTTTTCAGACATCAGATTTTACCTTTATTCCATCTGGAAAAATCAGTTCTCCTGACACTGACACTTCTCATATGCAATACCACTGAGGATTAAGGATTTCTTCTCCTCTAATATAATATAAATATTTAATTTTATACCTTTTCCCAAAGTTAACAAGGCCATTTGCATCTGCAAAACCTTGTATAAACATGAACATCTTTCAAAACAAGACACCATAGCGACAGCTTACATGATAGGTGAGGAGGGTACATTATTCTATTCTACTAGTACTTCTAGTAGGGCTATCTTCTGTTATAATAATAATTTTAAAAAATCCTTAAATGTTCCATTATAAAAAATGCTTTTTATATGCACCTAAATGCTGATTTGTGTGTAAACCAAAATGTGAGGTACTCATTAAATAAACAAGATTTTGTACATTCAAAGTGCCACTTTCTTGTTTGTTTTAAAACAGGGTCTTGCCTGGTGTGCTGGTGCACCCCTGTAATCCCAGCACTTGGGAGGCTGAGGCAGGAGGATTATTGTGAGTTTGAGACCAGCCTGGACTACAAAGTGAGCTCAACGCCAGCCTGCACTGCACAGTGAGACCCTGGTCTCAAAAAGACAAAGAAAAGAAAAGAAACAGGGTCTTGCTATGAAGTTCAGGCTGGCCTTGAGCAAGCTGGGCTCAAACTCACAGTGATCCTCCTGCCTCAGCCTCTTGAGTGCTAGGATTACAGGCATACGCCACCACACCTGGCTTTCAAAGTGCCACTCTTAAATAAAGGACGAGTAAACATACTTAGGTCTAGTTCAGAAATACCTAAAAACTCAGTTGTGAAATCAGGTTCAAAATGCTGGTTTCCACAATTTTTATAAGGGTTTACCTCACTGGTATATCAGATTCAAAAACTCTTTATGCACAAACCTATATGCTATCTGGAATTTGCTTTAAAATAATTGAGGTAACAGTCATTATAAGGGGCTGGGGATTTAGCTCAGCGGCAGAAGCGCCTGCCTGGCAAGTGCAAGGTCGTGAGTTCGGTTCCCGGTACCGGAGAAAACCAAAAAAAAAAAAAAACACAGTCATTATAAATATTAAAGTGGGCCAGGGATACAGCCCAGTGGCACACGCGCCTGCCCGACAAACATAAGGTCCTGAGTTTGATTCCTGGCACAATAGACAGATAGATACATAGATAGATGTTAAAGCATTTCTAAAGGGGGGAAGGAATCAAGGAATACAAATGACAGAAAGTTCATCATTGTTGAGGGGGAATGAAAGTCACTCCAGGGAGGGGGCTGGGGATTTAGCTCAGCGGCAAAAGCGCCTGCCTGGCAAGCGCAAGGTCGTGAGTTCGGTTCCCGGTACCAGAGAAAAACCAAAACCAAAAAAAAAAGAAAGTCACTCCAGGGAAATCACTGTACTGTTTTCTCTACTTTTTGAGCGTACTCGAGCATTTCTATGATACAAGGGTTTTTACCACTGTGAATACACTGCTCCAATTATGAGTAAGTCATTCATACCCACTGCAGAGATTACTGAGCTTTACTGCAGTGGCTGCTCACCACACGCCCAGCACTGCTTGTGGCCCCAAGTACTCAACCGCTCTCAGCAAGCCAGCTGGGTAGGAGGTACTGGTCCCCACGTGGTGCTGGAGGAAACTGAGATCCAAAGAAACAAGCATCTTGGCCGCAGACTAAAGGTAGAGCGAGCAGGGGAGGGAGAGCAGCCACACCACGGAGGTGTCTGCTACACAGAATGTTTGGTCCTTTTATAAATATTATTGTACGTGAGCATGTCTGTTTCATTGTCACTTGCAGTATTTTAGTGCATCCTGTTTTTCTAGAAAAATGAATCAGCCTCTCTCTGTTTATGCAAGATAGCAAAACAAAACAAAACAGGCCCGAGAACAATATTGGTCTGATGGAGGCCATCCTGACTGTAAAAGGAAACGTCCCTGAGTCAATATCCTCAGTGAGAGACATCCCGCCATAAAACAAACCAGGAATATTCCAGCAGGGTTCAAATAACCATAAACATCCCCACTGTCCAGTGGGAGCCACTCTGCACACGGTGAGCGGTGTTCTCACTGCCTGCGGGGGCTTCTGGCTCATCTCCGGCTCACAGGCTTTGCAGCATCCAAGCCTCTCATTTTTCCCCTTAATTCTACCCTATCCTTAAAAACCCAGGTCCGGGAGCATTTTCCTCTATGGCCCCAGGTAATCAAATCCCGTGGCTGCAACCAAGTGTTTCTTCCTCTGTACTTTCCTGATTAAATAAATTTCCTTCATTCTACCAAGTATTATGAGAAGCCATATTCAGATCGCTCTCTAAATGTAAGTTACTTAGGACACCCATTGATTTATTGTTGTATCCCACAGTTCCAGCACACAGAAAATCAACAGGCAAGGGAAAAAGGGGAGAGAGGAAGGAAATATTCCTTATACGCATAGGCCGGAGACAAACCTAGTAAGGTCAGATTCTAAAGTCACCAGTAAAAGCAAAATTGATGTAGGAAAATTGATCTTGAAAAATCCCCTCGCTGCACATGAAGTTTGCTGGGCCACTTTTAGACATTCTACCTCCTAGTAAAACCAGCACATCCAGTTTTCCCTCCAGCTTCAGTACAGATGGCTGAGAAGATAGCCGGCTTAAACTGAGAGGTCACACTGCACCACAACAAGGTGGTCACTCTCTAAGGGTCTCCTGGGAACCAAGATGAGCAAAAGGACAAATGGATTTGCATCTCATCGCATACTCCTGGGCAGCTGGACTGGAACCCCAGGTGATCCGTCTTCTCTCTGTCCCCACCCTTCTCTCAGCTCACACAGTAGCATGCGGCACACTGAGCCCAAGGCGCACGCAATGCAATTTCAACTTCAAGTTCGCAACTGTCAGAGGCTTATGGGTTTCAACAAATTAGCCACATTTCATCATCGCCAGGTGGCCTTAGAATACTAACAAAGGATCTGGAGTCTTTTATTAGCTTTGAGATTTTTTGTTTTGTTTTGTTTTGTTTTTGCTTTTTGCTTTTTAAAGATTTTTCTTTGTACATTTTAGATTTACCTAAGGATCACATTCATCATAGGGAGTTTGTACCTGTACATGATATATCTTGCTTCTCTTTTTCCCATTCACCTCCCCTCCCTTCAACCCTTCTTCCCCCCCTTAAGTACAAAAACTTTGTTTCCATTTTCTTCCTTCTATTTTTTTCTCCCCAATATCATTTATGAACTCTAAAAACTACTCCCTGGGACACAAAAATAAAGTATAGAATAGTCCATCTGTGGACCAAGGGAAATAACTGTTATTATAGTATATGCACATGAGAAAACATAGAAGGATAGATACCAAAGTGGACAGTAGATATTCAAGTGGTAGATTATAGGAGATTTTTCCTTTGATTTACCAAAGAACCAGGATTACTTTTGAAATAACTTTTAAGAGTCACTTTGTAAAGGCTATTGTCAAATTCTTTGGGATAGACCGTAACAAAAGATTCCAAAGATAAAAGCCTGTGCCCTCTGCAGGCATGTTCTCTCAGACACTGAAGAATGCTACGAGGAGCTCCTGGAGCCAAGAGGCTGTCTGGCCAAGCTGGCCACGAGCCTGGGCTAAAATGTTATATGGCCAACAGATAGGTCCAGGCCTGCTGGTGGGGTCAGCAGACACTGAGGCACTGGGACCAAGCTGGGGGGAGGGTACCGACATCTTTGAGCATCCATCTGTGCCAGTTTTGGTGCCAAGGCTCAACATGTGTTTATCTCTAATCCTCACTACACCAAGAGGCTAGATAATCTACTCAAGCTTGAACAGCCAGTAAAAGGCAAGTTCAACTTCAAAGCCCTGTCAGTCCGGCTCTGGAAAGCCCTTTTAACCAATGTAGTATCTGTGAAAGAGATATGGTCCCCACACATTGGGAACTTGCAGACAAATTAAGAAAAAGAAAAGGGATACATGTCAAGAGTGAGGAGTATCAAAAAAAAGAAAAAAAAAGCGAGGAGTATCGGTGAAGGGCAAGTACAGGGGGCCTTGGGAATGTGTATCAAAGCAACCCTTATAAATGGAGAGCTGAGATTTGAACTCAGTTCTGTCTGGACCTAAACTCTTGGTGCTTTGCCCTCCAGTAGGCTGCGTCCCCTAACTGCAGGAACCCAGAAAGGTAGAAGAAACAGTAACTAAGAGGACAGTAATGAATAAGTACAAAGCTGCCCCCATCCCCAAGAACCACCTGGGCTCTTGGAGGAAAAAAAAGACCATGCAATCCAACACCTCCTCCAATTCATTGATATCTGTGAGGTACTCAGAGACATTCAACCCAGATATATTCAGGCTCCTGGCCAAACAAGGAAATCCAAGATACACTGCCACTCTGTCACAACCTCATCCTGCAGGGAGATAGACAGAAACAATGGCAAAGAGAAATAACCCTGTGTGTTTTCATGGCACCTTTCAAGAGGAGATGAAAGTGACCATCAGTTACACCTCCCTGAGGTTATACCCCGCGCAGGTTGGCGGCTGATGAGGCACAGAGAGGGAAGCCGGGAGCAGGGATTCTCTGAAGACACGCTTACAGAGCCCAGTGACCTCTCAAAACATGACAAGTAGCACTGCTTCCACCCAAATTCTCCCCACTGATTGAAGCAGTGTCTGTTAGCAGTATTCAGAAAGAAATCAGGTAAAGCACATTGGTTGATGATTTCTTCAGTCCTCATACTTTTTACTGAAGCACAACAGATACCTCTGTTCAAGCTTTCTCTTTAGGCTTAAACTGATGGCCTCGGGAGGCCCATAGTTTACCCATAATGCCCAGAGACGGCCCCAGGAGCATTGTCTACTGGGGTTCTAGGTTTATCCTCCCACAGACCAAACCTGAGGATCACATTATATCAAGGACAAGGCTCTGTCAGGATCTCAGGGAGGTGGTATCTAAAGTTTGTGTTCCAAACTGGCTATCTTTCTGGATTCCTAGGATTCTGCCATTATACCACCCTCTATGTACTTGATTATGGACCTCTAATTAACATCTACACACTACCTTTTTGGATCCTGGTCTGGGTCACTTGGCAGTCTTCAGGACTCACCTAAGTACTTTCTACAGACTAGCTCCCTCAATTCTGGCAAGAGCATGGTTTCTAGGTAATTTCATATCATCTCTGTTCTGAGATGAGGAAACTGAGATGCAAAGTTGAAAACTGAACCCAAACATTTGGACTCCACAACCTGTAATCTTAACCACTACACCAGGCTGCCTTCCCTAAGGAAGTTTAGGGCAGCTTGCTTTCTTCAAGTTTTAAATAAAGTATGGACAAAGGAAAGCAGAGTACAAGAAACATAATCTGAGGTCACGAGGGGACATCCCAACTTCTGTGATGTGCCATCGAAGGAAACAGCTGGATCTTCATCAATCCTGTTTGTTCACCGCTTAAACTGAAGCAGAGAGTGCATTTTCCAAAATGATAGTAAGTCTGCAGCAGAGCCCTCCTGGACCGCCAGGTCAGGGCGAGGGAGAGGGTTCAGGGTCTGCTGCCTTCAAATTCAGGTCCAAGCACCTTAGTGAAGACCTTCCAGAAAGCTGAATCTCATGCGACTCCACACCTCTCTCTCCTGTCCCTTTCTTGCCCCCACCACACATACCCTCACTCACACACAAGCACGCACACACATACACACAGTATCTTATCCGTTCAACACAACAGGATATTTGTATAGAAGCTAAAATGAATGTCTATATCACTTTTACCTAGTCTTAACCATCTTATCAGCTCAAATCCCATCTGTCTTTCCAGTAACATCAATTCCACTGCAAAAAGTTACCACTGTGTCTGCTTACATGCAGGAATCAATCATATCTCCAGGCTGCTGCGCCAAGAGACCACACACATCAGCTTTTACATAACTCTCAAACTTTCCCACTGCGGTGCCTTACCGACAACTACTCTGTATTTGTTCACAATGACACAAGTGGAGAGAATGCAAACAAACTACCAGAAATCTGAAGCACCATAGAAGAATCCATGTCGTTCTTAGTAGGAACAGTCCTGTACTGGAATTAATTTTGCTGAATGAAGCACAGATCCATGAAAACACATGTGCTGCCATTCTTATTTTATGGTCCTGAAAAGGACACAGAATGGTACGCTTATCCTGCCTTAGCTTCTGCTTTGCTTGAACAGTTCTGTGGTGTACTAAGCATGGCACTGTAGAGGGCACACAACACTTCCCCAAAGCCTTTTAGGTCTCCCTTTTAAAGAAAAAAGTTTTGTTTTTAAACTTTTCAAGCTCCTTAAATTTGCTTCTTCACTGTCTACTTTTTAAAATTCCACACAGTAATTCTCATCACCGAAGTCTTTGTGAAACTTTATTTCTGTGTGTGTGTGTAGTCTTTCCCCTAAACTTAAGTAATGTTATTGGAAGGAAGCACAAAACCACAGTGCCCAAACAGAAGTGACGAATGCTGGGAGCAAGCGCGGTAATAAATAAGGCTCCCAGTGCAAGGGCCTGCTACACTACAGTAGCCTCTTGTATCTGACCACAGCCAGCACTACTTGGAAACAAGCAACCAGACTTTCCAGCTCTCTTGATGTGCTAATCAAGGTAACCAGGTGCAACTCCTTCCACTGGCCATCTGTTACTAAATGATAGAGGAAAAAATACAGAAGGAACAAAGAGTAAGGAGAAGAAATCCAAAAAAAACATTCATTTCAGTAGAAGACAGAAGCCATACTAATATGGCCAATACCCAATTATGTTACAGGTCGACTTTTAAAGAACTACATATACTTTGTGGTCTGATGTTATGAATTACAAAATTCTACAAGGAAGACAGAACAGCAACCTAAAATTAAACTCCCTGAATTTCTCTATTATCATTTCAACACACTGGAAGTTCAAGATTAGTATGCAACTTCTCATTGGCACCATAAAATGTTTGCTCTGGGCCCCAGAGTCAAGATACCTTAATCGATCATTGAGTTTTCTTATCTTAATTGTTTTAACTTTCAATCATTCACTTTTAACTAAGAAAACAATTTGGTAGATATTATGATTCCATATCCCACACATCCACCCCTGCAAAAATAATAATCCTGCTGACTATAGTTCACTGCACATCACCCTCCCCATCTGTGGCACGCCTAGTAATCTGGTAATGAAATCTTCTTTCTTGAAACATAACGAGGGCTTGTTTCGGCCTACTCTTGAGATGTTTCTCTGACAATGATGCCATCATGCATGACAGCTGGGTTTATTAAAGCAAATATGGAATGTCCTTTATTTCCCAGGTACTAGTATCTTTTTTACCAAATGCTATTTTTTGAGTGATAAGCCTATTTTCAAAAACCATGAAAATATAATCGCCAGGGCAAATTATTAGGGATCTTAAATAATGCCCAATAATGTAGTACCACATATACATGAGTGACTATATAACAATCACAAGACTCTTTTGGCACTTATAACCAAGTTCTATTTTCCAAAGAACTACTTTACTTGATTAAGGAACAAAAACTGTCCTGTGATTCTCATTCTTTTCCCATTATCTCCATTAAAATTCATGGCAATAATTACTGCCTTGGATCCAGTAATCCTAGCCCTAAGAATGAATTTTAATGCAGCAATCCGGTTGTATATTTAAAAAATCTGTAAGAAAGTACAGCATATGGTTTATAGAGTGACAAAGAGACAAGCTAACTGTGTAGCAATAGGGGACAGACACACGGTCAGCCTGTAACTACAAAAGGAATCTGAGCAAAGTCATGCTCAGATGCCATTAATTATGAAAGACATTCTTACTCGTTTTTGCAAAGCAGGCTCTTCCTTTTCTATGAATTAAAGCCCGCATCCACTGAATAACATCACTTCCATGGACTTGCATTTTGAGGTGCTTATTTGAACAAATGAGAAGTGATTTCTATGGGTAAAAGCAGGTCCATGTAAGTAGAAATCATATAATTGCTCTGAGGACTACTCATCTGCTATGTGATCACAGAGGAAAGAGGTTTAATCATGATCTGCAGAACTCGAGGGCTACTGCTAATCGCCCACAGTTAGCTGTATATGATGCTAAAACCACAACACTCCTGAATGACTACAGTTCATCTGGTCACACTTTACTCTGCATTTCCTCGTGACCTTCCTATAATTTTGACAATCCCATGCCCTCTCCTGCATATGCAGTGATCTCTCTGGTCAGCCTCCAGGGTTAACGCTGGGGTCCTTGTCTACCACATGGCTCGCATCACTCTTGGAATGTGGTTAGGGTCTGCCCAGAATCTCTTCCTTTCTTCTGACCACAGAATTTCCCATCTTCCATCTCCACCACCATGAGAAACTGCTCTTACTTCACTCAACAAGATTCTCAGATGGTGACCAATGCAGTACCCTGATCCCCTGAGCGCAGGGAGCAAGGAATTAGATGCGGGTATACACTGCAGGTGGGGATAGCCGGAAGCTCTCTTGCCCCTTCTGAAGTTGCTTATCTGGGATGGGGAAGCCCACATCTGCCTGAAGCCATAACCTCATCCGCAGCGGAGAAAGGAGTTCACAGCCACACCACCCTGAAAGTATTCCGTTTTTGTTTGATCTTAGAAGCTAAGCAGGATAGGGCCTCATTACTACTTCAACGGGAGCTCAAGAAGAGATTGTGGACAAGGGGCAGAGAGATGTCAAGGAAACAGATGGGGAGTCCAAAAGATACGAATAAAGGCCCTTGGTGTGGACTCAACCCTGACCTAACCTGGTACATACACCAGCCAGGGTGAACTGGACGCCTTTCACTTATAGCAGGATAACCCTGCCTAGTTCACTCGGGGTCACACAAGGCAGAGACAGGGCTCAGTATTCTGTGCTGCATTCGCGGCCAAAAGACCTTCGCCGCTCTCGAAGCCTTCAAAGTTGGGCTACTGCCTTATTACCTTGGAGGTGTCGCTCACACTTGTGGTGCGTCAGATTCAGTTCGCTAAATCCTTCTAAACTACCAGTACTTATGCTAAGAGGAAGAAACTGGTTCACTCTGTTTCTTACTAAAATTAGAGAAACAAGTCGTAATCATTTTCCATCTTCAGAAGATGAAAAGAGGCCTTATCTGAGAAACTTGGCTGTTAATGGAATAGGCCGCTCTTTGTGTCTCTGCCTTCTCTGACAGAAGTACAGCGACTTGGTTTTGGTTTTAATGAAGCAGACATCAGACTCACATGCAAATAAGTGTTTTCTTATGAGGAAACAAGTTATTCTAAGCAGAGCACTAAAAGCCCTGACTCAAACCAAACACCACCTCCTTAGTCATGAATACACCTCCAAGAGCCAGCACCCTGCATTTCCCATTTCAGCATCTGCAAAGTGCCGCCTTTCCTCGATACCTGCCACTCAGCTGAGCTCACGGAAGGAGGTGACACTCATAAACCATTCTTAGCAATGCATGTGCCACAAGCACACAGTAATGACTGCAAAGTAATCGTCACTCACGGCAGGGGAGTTTTCCTGCAGGGCCCAGGAAATGAAAACACCACGGACGGCTCTCTGAGTCAAACCAAGGTCCGAGGTCTTAAACTGGGGAAACTGCCCATGTGATGATTTCCATAAACAACTGTAAACAAATTTAACTCCTCTCTGTCAATCTTCTGGATTCATGACTGGATTCTATTAATTAATAAGAGAGCCATGAAATGAGTGCCGGGGCAGGCGCTGTCATGCCATCTTTCTTATGGCTCATCACCTTTCCTATTTTTTTTTCTCCCCTAAAACCTTTTTAGTTCAAATCAGTCACTATATAAAACAAAGTTCATAACCTACCTTGTGTGAGCCAGAATTTACGGAGAATTTTTGTTTACAATCATACACACATTCTGCAGTATGTTTTAAAAAACAGAAGCAATATGAAATTTAGCATGTAAATGAAAATAATTGTTTTATTCATATAGTTAGCATTAGAAGCTCAGAAGCAGACTCTGTGTTACTGATTAGAGGTGAAATTCTACTCTTTTTCAAAGTTCTAAAGAAAGGTACTGCGAGACACGGTGGCGCACATGTATAACCCTCAGCCTCACAGGAGGTTGAGGCAGGAGAATGGCTGTGAATTTGAGGCCAGCCTGGGCTACAAAGTGAGTCCAAGGCCAAGCCGGACTACACTGAGACCCTGCCTCAAAAAATACCTTCATACATACATAAATTTTTAAAAAATAAAGTATGAGGGTGTTTGTCCACAGGGTTGCAAAAGGGCACCAATGGGAAAATTGGTAATATTAAATGTGTGGGCAGAGGTGGTGATGAAATACAGAGAATAGGGGGTGCATCCAAGAATAGCATCAAAAACAAGGTGCTGCCTGACTTGGCACTGAGTGAACAGGTAGCTGAACACCCACTCTGTCCCGCGGCTACCAGGCAGCTGCTTGGTCAATACTTGATCTCTGCCCCGCCCTGCCCTCTCTTAACTCACACCAGTGTAACAGCCTGCCCACTGGGCCACTCCCCAGCACCTCTTGCAAGCAAAGAAATATTAGGCCAGGTAAGCTACAGGCTACCAAAACACATGAAATGAGACCCTTAGGGTTGTCAGATATAGCAAATAAAAATGCAGGATGCCCAGTTAAATCAGAATTTCAGATAAACAGTAATTTGTTAAGTATAAGTATGTCCCATGCAATACCTGAGATGCACTACATTCAAAATTTATCCACAGTTCACCTGAAATTCAAATGTAACTAAACATTTGTAATTTATCTGGCACCCTGAGACACATGTTGGCAACCACCCACCTACTATCTATTATTCCCTTTCTTTCTTGACCACATCCAAATGTTCTCTGGGAAACACCCACCCCCATTTGCAGCCATACGGGGGAGTCAGTCCTGCGCTTATGCTCCGCAATGAAAAGCAGCAGCAGAGCACCACCAGTTTTTAATGACAAGGCACTCCGTGCTCGCGGTGGTGACGAGGCTTGAGAACACGAAGTGTGCCAGCCGCTTCCCACCAAGCCCTTCCCTGCACCCCTGGAAATGCCAGACAAGCGAAGAGGCAAAAGGCAGTGGTAGCTCAAGAGAATGTACTGGCACTACAAACTGAGCTGGCCAAAGTTTGTGCTAAACCAACCCGAGGCATCCAGGGGCTTTCATCCACTAACGAGATTCACAAAGCTGTCTAGCATGCGTCTCTCCCCACTCCATCTTTTTTTTTTAAATAGCCTATGAATGTCTTGTTTTTAAGAAAGTACTGCTGTCTAAAGGTATAAAACCCCCCATTATTAAGCCCTTTGGAGAAACTATAAGCTGCATGCTTGGCCAACAGGGAAATCCAAATGAACAAATACTATTCTAAGAAAGAACTGCCCCTGAAATCCAATCTTAGCTCTTGGTATCATTCATTGTTTTGTGCTATACGCTAATTCTTTCCCAATGAGTATCTGTTTCCATATGATGGAGCGCTGCATCCCTGCCAACAAGAAAAACAGCTGAGCCTTTGGAGGTCTGGACAAATGGTTACCTAGATCCAGTCTAGTGAGCTCAAACTTCAGCACCAGGAAATCCTAATCTGATGAAACAAGTCTCACAGATCATTCGTTGCACAGTTCTCGCTACCAGTACTTCAAGGAAAGGTTAAAATTCCCTGACTCCTCTCACACTTTCAAGGCTGAGGACGAGACAGGCTAATAGTCTTACTCCTTTCTCAATCAAAGAAATATTTTTCTTTGATCTTTCAAGGAGAGTTCGCCCCTCAGACTCACAAAAGCCCTTACACTTACACACCTCACCTGGGTACTTATTTGGAGGATTTCTACCCTTAGAGAGAGAGAGAAGGGTCTCAGAGATCATCGAAGATCTAGCTCAGTGTTTCTTCAGTTAGGGGACCTGCAAAGCCGAGTTAATCCCAACAGGACCTGAGTGCAGCTTTCAAAGCACTCCTGGGACCTATGGTTTTCTCCGCATCACTCCTGTGTGTCTTCATTCCCAAACCTAAAAACATAGTCATTCTCACATACTCATAAGTGAAAAAAAATCAGACCCGCATGTGTAAACATCGTATTGTCTCCCTAGTACAAGAACCTGAAAGAGTGAATAAAACCCCAAAGGTACAACAGATATTGTGAAAGGGAAAGAAACTGCTCAAAGGGAAGGAACAACTGGGATGAGGGAAAGAAGAAAAGAAAGAAGGCAGGGGAAAAATAAATAAATAAATAAATATATATATGTGTGTGTATATACAAGGACAGCTGGGATAACTGTTCTGCTGATGTCTATTGGTTTATTGAAAGAACAGTTAATGCTTAAATTTTTTTTCCTTGACCAATTTTGCATGCTTATATCTGGTCATCTGAACAACTAATTTGAAGACAACAATATGCAACAGAACAACCATTGCTGAATTCCTACCATCTTGTTTAGTGAAGCTCTGTATCGTTTCTAATGTTTTTTACTACTTTTTATTCTCTTTAATTGTTTGATCAGTCTTGCATTCTTACACCTGGTAATCTGAGCAACTTCGCTAAAGATAACAATATGTAATGTAACAACCACTGTTAATTCCTATCATCTTGTTTTGAAATCCTGTATCATTTTATCGTTTTTGTGTTATTTTGTCTTTGTTGTTGTTATTTTGTTATTTTCTTTCTCTGTAAAAAAAAAAGAGACCAAAGAGAAGTAGTCGGACTCATCTGTTTTCCAAACACCAGTAGGTTGTCACTCACCATCTTGGTGAGGACTGAAACGAAGTCCTGAAGACATTCTTCTCTGCAGGAATCTTTCCTAATGTCTCCTGTTGACACAACCAGCACTAAATATATGCATTAAAAGCCCCCATAAATTCTAAATTGATGACATCACATATTAGAAGAATTAAAACTAAACAAAAAATACAGAACAGTCAACCTATCCACTCCAGAAATTTGGTTAGGAAAGTATGTAACATAAAGAAGACACATAAGTAAGCACAGGACAACACCTGAAGGATATCAGAAGATTATCTGTAGGTCTTTTTCCTTGTGTAAAAAATTTCCAATGTAAATTACCTTTGCAATAAATTCTGAAATTTATGTGAATCATAATTATGAAGGGTTGTCTCAAAATAACTTGTGAAAAAATGAAAAGTCTAAAGGTAAAGGGCAACTGGGATGTGGGAAAAGAGAAGGGAGAGAAGGAGAAATGTTGTATGTATATACAGGATAGTCAACATAGTTGATCTACTGTCTTCTATTTCTCTGCTGAAAGAAACAGTTAATGATTCCTTGATTGATCAATATTGCATGTCTCTGTCTTCCTGAGAAACCACTTTGAAGATATCACTATGTAATACAACAAGCATTGTTAGTTTCCTTGCACTTTGTTGTAACTCTGTACTGTTTGTATTGTTCTTTTGCTATTTTGTAAATGGTTGTCTAATTTGTTAACATCTTCCTTCTTTTATTTTTAAAATTTAAAAAAAAAATGAAAAGTCTTAATTTTACTTCTCCCTCTCACTCTGGCAGGGAACAGGTAGACAGAGAAAAAAGATTTTCTACATCAGAAAAAGAAACCAGCAATTCTTCTTGGGGCAACTGCCAAACACAAAGATCTACAATTTTCAGAAGTCATTCACTGTTTCCACTGTTCTTTCTGGCCACCGCAGCGACAGGCTATGCCTCCATCTGGGGACAAGATGATTCGCCTTTCTTGTTCTTCTTCCTGCAAACCAGCCTGGTCCTGCTCAGCTCACTGTACTTCCCAAGCAACCATGAGCCAGAAACACAGGGCCAACCTTAGTCATTTCACGAGATGGCCCCCTCACGTGCCCAAACCCTTCTAGCGCCCAAACCCTCCTGCTCCGGCTGGGCCAGCAAACAAGAGTCTGCATATAAATCAGGGTGCCTTTGTCCCAGGGTCAACCAGAAGCAGTCACCGTGCCTAAGGTAAAAAGAAGGGCGAATGACTCAGAGTTAAACCCTCCCGTCCGGGGTCATCATGTAGACCGAGGGAACCTGAAGACACCCCGAGAATTAAGTTCCCTGTCACCTCAGCCTTGTGTTTTTGCACTGTTTGCATTTTAAAGAAGCAGACCAAATTTATCTTACTTATTCCTTCTTTGTTTCTAAGCTCCACTTAATTCTAAAAACAGTCACAATTTAATAATGGAAAGGACAGACATAACAACAACAATAAAAAAGAGCCGTCAATTTCCCAGAAATATTCTCTGGCAAGCTCTCACCTACACAATTTGGTCATCACGTCAGGCATGGTGGGACACCTCTGTAACCCCAGCACTCTTGAAGACTGAAGCAGTAGAATCCCAAGTTTGAGCCAAGCTTGGGCAAATTAGCAAGACCCTGTCTCAAAATAAAAAATAATCCACAGTTGCTGTACACAGGCCCAGCTAGTAGGAAGGGTGCCAGGCAAGATCTATTCCCTCTCACCTGAGGCCAGAATAGAAGAATCGGGTGAAGACTGACATGCTCCCACATTCTCTGCCTACCACCAAGATCACAGAGCCAGAAGCTAAGTGTGCATGAAAAAACTTACTTTCTACTCAAAGCACTATCATAAATGTAGGAATTATATGTTTCTAAAACTTCCTTACCTTAAAACAAGTTTTAAACGTTTTTCTGTTTTTGTCTTTGCTTGTTGCTTTTATTCTAGATCTGCAAGCAGACCTTGCTTACAATCCAGAATTGTAGGATTCCTTGATTAAGTTTTTATCTTTATTTTTCCAGTCTGGGGATCTAATCCAGGACCTGCAGCATGCCAGGCAAGCCCTCTGCCACTGAGCCACACCCTTCCCGGATTCTTACTGACAGCGCCAGCCAAATCAGTGACACTGTTATGAACACCACCCTCCACATAGTTTGGATCAAATGCAGGCGCACACCTGTAATCCCGCCACTCTGGAGGCTGAAGTAGGAGGATCCCTGAGTTTGAGGCCAGCCTGGGCTACAGAGTTTAAGGCCAGCCTGCTCTACATAGTGAGACTGTCTCAAAAAAAAAAAAAAAGTTTGGGTCAAATTACTATTTCATCTCTTATTTACCCAGTTGCCAAAAAGGATATTTCAAGACTTTACCAACTGCAAATATAAGAACTAATGGATGTTTCAAAATCAGAAAAAGTTCAGGGTGACCAGCTATACCGTAAGACAACCGGTAACCTTCAGGTAAAGCCTACAAGAGAAACAATCCATCTCCTTGCCTGTCCTCTCAAAGAACGAGCTACTTTCCCTCAAAGAGGGAAGAAAGTCTCACTTCCTTTGTCATTCTTCTCAAATGTGACCAGAGCACAAATCCAGACTTAGGAACAAGAGAAACCATTAACATACACAAGGGGGGACAGTAACTGTCCCCCTCTGACTAACTCTACCCACCCTGGCTCCTGCAACAGTAGGCCCCACACTTGCTAGGGAAAGCCACAAAGCGCTGCATTTACTGTACTAAAACTTGAGTTTAAGCACCTTCTCTAAAAATAACTTTTACTTATTTACTTACGTACGTACTTGTTTTCAGTCATAATGAAGTCTCTCTGCACTGGCTGAGCTGTCCCTGGCCCACACCCTTTCTGCATAGTCCTGACCCTAAGGAAAGAGACAAGGTCATTTCTATGTGATAGATGAGGAAAATAAACCTTGCTGATAGTTTGTGAACTCACTGAGTGGCAGAGTCTTGATTCAACCACAATATCTGACTACAAAACTCATGAGTCCTCCCTGATTGTGCTCTGCCACTGATGACCAAGGAACCAACCTGTCCACCTGCAGTGTGCAGACACAGCCATAAGGCCCAGGTTTCTATTCTTAAAGCAACAGGCAGGAAAGAAGAAAAAGAGAGGAAGGCAAGAAGGAAAAGAGAAAGAGTGGGCAGTAGAGGGAAACTATGTAGGCAACTGCAGAAGCCACTGAAAAGAAAACTATTTTCCCCTTAAAAATAGAAGTAATTTTCCAAAAGGAAGAAGTGACCCAAATATCCATAAGCAGATGAGTGGATAAACAAAATAAGGCCCATCTGCACAATGCAACATTATTTGGCCACAAGAGGCGCAAAACATGACACAACAGGGATGAGCCTTGAAGGCCGGGCATAAAGGAGACCCCCAAAAGGCCTAACCTGGCCCAAAACAATGAAGTTACACCCCACAGACCGCACAGTAGGTTCAGGGGAGGCGAAGCCCCTAGGGCGTAAGAGGCTGGAGATGAGGCCTAGAGGGGTCTACAGGGCAGGATAAACTGGACAGAGGTTGCACAAGAAGAAAGGGCACTCCACAAGGCAAAAGCACTGCCCAGGGACCTGATGGCACACGGGCTGACAAAAGAAGGAAACCGGGGCGAGCAGGGCAGGGTTCTAGGGCTGGAGAGAGTCGAGGACTAGGCAGGAGGTCGGCCCTGAAGGCCGAGACACCAGGGACAGAAAGGAAGGGAAGACTGGCCCGGCTGTGACACACGGGGAATGAGGTCTGAGGCCCGGCCCGAGTTACAGTCCACAAAGGAATGACAGAGACACAGCAGGAAAGGAGAGGAAAGAAGGAAAGATGAGATCCTGAGAGGGGAAAACAAAAAACGCCAACTACCACGGCCTGTGGGAGAGAAAGCAGGACAGCCAGGGACTGACTGACTCTGGTCCCAGACTGCCGGGGCCTGAATGCTTCCAAGTGTGTAACTTTGGTCACGTCACTCAAACACGCTCTGCCTCTGTTTTCGGACTGAAGGGGTCAACATAATGTTTCCAGAGTCGCTGGGATAACTGAGTGACAGTGTGGGAACAATGCCTGGCAGAGAGCACAGCATTACGTGCTCTGTTAAATAAACATACATAAGTGATACTAAGAGGCCCACGGCCCCACTTCTACAGACAACAGCGGCAGCAAGGAAGCCCCACTACCTCCCACCAAAGCGGCCCTTTTCTCATTTCCCCATGGATTCATCCATAGGTTCTAGGAAGAATCAGCCACGCTCACTGTCCTCAGAGGTGGGTCTTCTGAGAAAGAGGGACCAGAAAACAGAAAGATGACTGTCTGCTACCTAAGCCCTGGCACAATAAATGCTTGAATGCCGCCAGGCTTGGTGGGGACCCCAGAGAACAAGCCAGGGTGCCAGGTGTGCACAGGGACGCGCGCACCCCTTCACCCAACCTGCCGTGCCCAGGCCCTGCACGAGACCTGGGACGCCCAAGCCCTTCCCTCCCCTGCTCCCTGCCAGGACACCCTTCAGGCCTGGCCACAGCACCTCCTTCCCACGCCTGCCCCTCACAACTGAAAGCACAGTTCTGAGGCCAAACCTTGCACCGAGAGTGAGGGCCAAAGACCTCTACACAGGCTGAAGACAGGAGAGGAGAGGGGGACCCCTGGCTGTCCCGTGTGGGGGGCACTCCGCGACT
>NW_004955448.1:846872-868602 GCF_000276665.1 Chinchilla lanigera
CCGTGTGCTGGGGATTCAGTGCTCTGCGGATGTCGTGCTCTCCTACGTAACATAAATTTAAACTATCATGCAACTACAATATATTTTTAATAACTGGACTTGAGTCTCATTTCTTTGGATAATTACTAGAAATCGCCCTTGAGGATGATAAAAAGCTCAAAATATATTAAGATAACAGTCCCATTACTAAGCAAACAGGTAAATAAACTGCAGTACAGCCATACAATGGGATCATATATTTAGTAATCTCATCAGGGGATGGGGAAAAGAAAGGGAAAAGCCAAAAAAAAAAAGTAATCTCTAGCTACTGTCATGGAAAAACACATTTTGTTATGGGGGAGGGGTGGAGACAGCTACGAAAGCACAGCGTGGGGGGAGGAACCATAGGCCTCTGCGCCCACAGGACTAAGGATGGGACCAGAAGCAGCGTATCTGCTGGGGACAGGAGCAGGGCCAGGCAGAGTCAGCAGAGGTATCACTTGGGCCAGGTGTCTAAGCATGCATCCGTGTATAACTTGAGCAATCTTTAAAATTTTTTTTAAAAACTGCATCTAAGTATGTCATCATTTATGAGTAAAGTAAACCTGATTTGAACTACATCACTCTGAACTACATCAACCAGCCCTTTTTTTTGCGGGGAGGCGGTCTTTTTGAGACAGCGTCTCGCTATGCAATTCAGGCTGGTCTCAAACTCAACAATCTTCCTGTCTCAGCCTCCTGAGTGCTGGGATTACAGGCATGCGCTACCACACCCCGCCCAGCAGCCCTTTTTTTTTTTTTTTTTTTTTTTTTTTTTTTTTTTTGCTTTGACACAGGGTCTCACTAAATTGGTGATCTTCCAAGGCTGCACTTGAACTTTGGGCCCTCCTGCCTTAGCCTCCCAGAGTGTTGGGATTACAGGCCTGGGCCACCATGCCTGGCATTCTCACTCCTTGGGGCTCTGAAAAGATGTCTTATTGAATTTGTGTAACCTTAAAGGACACGTAAAGAATAAAAGAGCTCAAGCCACATTCTAAAGTGAAAATATTAACCACGAATATGTCGTTTAGAAGGCGACGCTCCTAGGAGAACAATTCTCCCTGGTTTATCTGGTTCAGTTCTCTTTCAGGTTTGTTTGTGGGTGATGGTGACACCATTCAGAATGGATGTGAGGCTGTGTTTAAATACCTGAGTGTTTAAATACTTAACTAGCTCCTCGGACATCTCTGTACTCACTAGGGACACAGTTAATCTGCTTAATTACAGTTTTGTTAGATCTCAAATTCCCCTATGACCCTGCATCCTGAAAAATCCTTTGAAACCTAAACAGCCTGCTCCACCCCTCCAGGTCCGGAGTGAAGGTCACAATCTGGGACCTTCTGAAGGGGGTGGGGTGGTACATTTCCACTGAGGCCAACGAGGAAATGATCTGGGAATAAATGAATATAATGGGTTATTCCCAGCTATTTTTCCTCTCTTGGATCATCACTGTTCTGCTTGAGAAAGTGATTTCTTATAATTTATAGTCCAACTAAGAAATCAAATACAAAGAATAGGTTATATTCCAAAGTGAAATATACTTTATAAGAACCTACTATGCTAAGCACAGTGGCACACAGTATGCACTCAATAAATATATATTAGCTAAAATATTGCACAGGAAAGAATCACAAATGGCCTAAATAAGGGAGAAAGTGTTAAAACTCATTTATATTTCTTTCAGGAAACATTAACTGAATGAATCCCTACTGTGTGTGCCAGGCTTTGGTCCAGGGACTGGGCAAGTATAAAGCAGTAAAATTTAATTCTTGTCCTAAAAAAATAAACCATAATTACTCTCCATCAGGGCAAACTGTCAAGAGTTATCTATTACTTCTAAACTCAATTTGAAAGGAAATTTAAATGGTTACATCTAATCTAAAAGTATCCACTTTTAGCCAGGCATCCTGGTGCATGCCTGTAATCTCAGCACTCAGGAGGCTGAGGATCACTACGCAGGATCACTACGAATTCAAGGACAGCCTGGGCTACACAGTGAGTTCAAGCCCAGCCTGATGCGGAAAGTGAGACCCTGTCTCAAAAAGACCAAAAAAAATTTTTTAAAAGTATCCATTTCTGCCCCTGACCACCTGGGGACATTTATTATTTCAACAGCATGTTTAGTATCAATACTGATCTCAAATTTTCACTAGGAAGTATGTGCTAAGCAAGAACAACACAACAGGAAGGCCATATTCCCAGAGCTGACAAACTGGGGAAATGAAATAAACCCATTCGTGTAACAACATTTTAATGGACAATAGAAAAGATTAAGTGCCCATTACCCCTACAGATCAAATTACAATGGGGAGTTGGAGCAGGAGGAGAGTCCTCCTACGCGGCTGGTCCAATAAGGTTTTGGAGAGGAAATGAAGTTGACTACATCGTACCAGAACAACCAGAGATGGAGGGCCTTCCAGGCAGGCCAGGGAAATCACACTGCTCTCCTCACCAGAAATCCAGAGAAGCCACTTTGTGTGAAGTAGGCAGCAACCGTGAACATAAAATGGGGAGAAAACGACAAGCGGTATTTATGGCGCTCCCTTCAGGCCTGTTTACTCACCTGCGTCCCCCACCCCAAATCGCCCACTGCTGTGTCCGCCCCGACTGCGATGAGGGTGACTGACTGGGAAAATCCCCCGGTTAGAGTACGACTCCCTGACACTTGTATTTTTAAAGAGTTCATACGAAGGGCAATGACTTTTGCATAAAACGAGCTTTTGACTTTGGATTCTTAACTATTAAAAACGATTCCCTGCCTCTTCTCTCTCCCTCCCTCCATATTTTTTCCCTTTATTTCTCTCTCCATCCTTCTCAGTACAAGTTTAAAAAATAGGAAAAAAAAAAATCAATGCCACAAGTCTGTACATTTAAATGCAGCCCACATGACATTTCCTTCGCATTTAATTGCTTCCATACAATTTATATCCGCTAGTCACGCTAGACCCCAGAGCATTAAACATGCTCTTTTACAAAGAAGCCCTTGTCCTATAATAACCCCCATAATCAAAGTTCAGGAATTATGAGCAAGACCCAGCCGGCTGATGTATGAAACAAACAGGTTTTTAAATTCACCCAAAGCCGACTTTGCGCAGGAAGCAGCTCAAAGTCGGGCTCTAGGACCAGGCTTGAGAGCAAAATCTCTGAGGCAGGAACTCAAAGGGCCTCACTGGGATCACCAAGCATCTATCTGTCTGTCCGTGAGTGTTCGAGGCAATGGCTTTACTGCTTCCGGGACACACCCAGGGCAGGTACAACTGCATCAAATGGAATTTCTGTTTTTAATTTTTCTGCGGAATTGCCACACAGATTTTAAGAGGGGCAGTACTGGTGTGCATCCCTACCAACAAGGCAGGAGGGTTCTTTCGCCCCATCTCCTCAATAGCATCTGATTCTGTTGCTGTTGCTGCTGTTGTTACTGTGTGGTTCTGCTGCTGTTGAGCGGTACTGTTTCACTGTACTGGTATACGCTTGATCCTTTTCCATCCCCTTCCATCTGCCCCTTTACCTCACCCCTCCCTTCCCCATCTCCAGAAAGTCTGCCACGCTATCTCATCACACTGTTCTGATCCACCTACACCCCAGCTCGTGCCTGCTGGGCCCTGGACACAGCCTAGATGTGTCAGCAAACCAAAAATGTGGTATCTGTACACAATGGCATACTATTCGGCCAAAGAAAGAGTGAAATCAGGTCATCTCCAGGAAAATGCTACACCATTCAGGCTGGCTTTAAACTCACTATGGCCTCAAACTTGCAGCGATACTCCTGCCTCAGCCTCTCAAGTGATGAGGGTATAGATGTGCACCATTATGCTGGGCTTTCCCCTATTACTGAAGAAACTAAAGTCACCTCTTCTACCCTCCTACAAACAACTCAGGCAGCACTCCCGGCCTTGTCCTGTACTGAAGGACGCCTGAGCCATCTCAAGGTCTTTCACTGTCACCTACTTCTGGACATTCGTTGGATCTACCCCACTGAGCTTTCACGACTGCAGAGGAGCATGGGACTTCTTGGACCTCCCTGATTCATACCCCCTACTTTTCCCAAGACTCACGCCTCCTTCCTGAGGAAATCCCTCCAAACAACGTTCTTGGCTTCTCCACTCATCAGCTCTGTGCCTCCCCGACAGGAGAGAATTTCTAAAAACAACTTTTAATTCCATGCACTCTTCTCACATTCAAAGCCCACTCAGGACAAAACCAAAGCAATCTGAACTACTTACCAGATCCCCATAGTCACATTTTTAAGAATTTATTACAGTTTCTTTAATTTCTCCCTTGGCTGGTTTTCATAAACCAATGTTTTTGTCTATGAACAAATGTGAGAACGAATACAGACTGGATGTAATACTTCATCCCAGTTCTTACAAACTGACAGATGAAAATATTTTACTTCGCTAGGAGTGGTGGTGCACACCTGTAATCCCAGCACTCAGGAGGCTGAAGCAGGAGGATCGTTGCGAGTTCGAGACCAGCCTGGGCTACAAAGTGAGCTCAAGGCCAGCCTGAACTGCATAGCGAGACCCTGTCTCAAAAAAAAAACAAAACGAAGAATTGTCCCTCATGACCTTACACGCTACTCTGCCCCTACCGTTAAGAATCTGTTAATAATCACCGACTACTCAATAGTTATAAATGTAAGCAACAGACAAATACAAAGAACAGTGGCTCTACTGTGTGCGGATCGGCTTGGAACCCTCGGAGCTACGCTTTCCAAAGTCAAAAGCACAGCCCTTACCACCTTGACACTCAGAATGCAGAAATGCAAGATTAATAACTCAAACTGAACTCTTCTTAGGCCATACATAGGATAACTAAACTATTTAAAACCTAAGAAAGAGATTACATACTTAAAATAGATTTGGTTACGGGGCTGGGGATTTAGCTCAGCGGCAAAAGCGCTTGCCTGGCAAGCGCAAGGTCGTGAGTTCAGTTCCTGGTACCGGAGAAAAACCAAAAACCCAAAAAAAAAAAAAAAAAAATAGATTTGGTTACATCTTAATTCAAAGTAACTGATCCTTTCTCCATTCCTTTCTTTTTTTTTTTTCTTGAGACAGTATCACTTTGTAGTCCAGGCTGGCTTTGAGCTCAAGACAATCCTCCCGCCTCAGCTTCCCAAGCACTGGGATAACAGGCATGTGCCACCACACCCGGCTCCATTCCCTTCTTTCAAGTTCTTCTCCAAGATACACTTACAGTTTGATTTTATGTTAAAATGTACAAGTAGCCAAATACTTTGGATGATATAATTAGGTACGAAGAGTCCACACCTATTTGTCTAAAGCTCCATATACAGGCTTGCTTTTCACACAAGACAAACAACGAAGACCGGTGAAAGCGTAGACAACTGCACTAAAGAACACATCTTCAGAAAGCACAGTCACGCAGGAGCAACACTTAAGCTGACCGCTTCTTTTACAGCTCTTAGCCCCTCCTACTAAATTCACATCTTTACATAAATCCCAAACCGGTAACAAGACCACCCTGTGCTCCTAAATGAGTGAAATGAACCGGAAGAGCCCTTTCACCACAGGTCTGAAGTACAGAACGTACCCAAACTCACACCGGTTTGATAAAATCGAATATGGCCCCAAGAGTTTACCTGCATGAATCCCAGAATCCCCTCTGCCAGGGCTCAGTCAGTTCCGACAAACAGAAACAAAGATAGGAAAGATAAGCAGTTATCTGAAACTACAGTTACATAACGTTCTGCACTGTAAATTTATAACTGATACCCTCCAAACAGAATCTGCTATTTCTACGCCAGCAATTTAGCATGGCCCAGCAGCCCAGCAGTAACAGTCCTGTGTCAGCAATCGTACATATTTCACCACAGCCAGGAGACTGTAAGTTTCCTCATAGCCAAGTGATTATCATACCAACTGGTGTAATATTTTCATACAAATCTCCTAACTTACCTTGGTTAGTTTTAAAACACTGACTTCAGACCACATTTTATTAGGTTATTTATATAAGCAAATGTGTGGCCCTTTCCCACAGCATTAGACCTATAAAATGAGAGAACTGCTCCTTGACAACAGACTACCCAGAACTTACGGGACTGAATGGGACATGTGGTCCACATCTATCTAGATTCTCATTTATTCTTTTTTTCTGTTTTTTTGAGACAGGGTCTCACTATGTAGCCCAGGCTGGCCTCGAACTCTCAGTGATCCTCCTGCCTCAGCCTCCCGAATGTTAGGATTACTTCATTTTTCTTTTTTTCCCAAAAGAAACTGCTAAATTATAATAGACCTTAGTCCCCAGGTTTCTGCCTCTGTCCTACCTCAGGAAAGCAAGTGCCCTTCCTGGACATGTTCCAGGCCTCATCTTCTTTGACCTCGGAGAAACACGCCAGAGTGAGCCACCCCTCCTTCTGGAAACTCTCTCTCTGCCACTGTTTGGATTTCCTCCTACCTCCCTGCTGTTCCCTCTCCATGTCCTTACTGCGTCAATAGGGACCTCTTTCTCCATAAGGTCTGTCTAAGGGCTCTCACCCACACCTGAAGGTGAATAATCATGCATAGGGCTGAGGACGCAGCTCAGTGATGGAGGGCTTGTCCAATATAGCCCCACGTCCTGGGCTCAACCCTCAGCCCTGCCTAAAAAAATACACGTATTTAACGTGCCAGACCCCCTCCCACCACAGATGGTCCTTTGGATATTTACATTCAAGTCAAACCCAACCTGTTAAAGAATTCCTCAGCTTCTTTCAAATCTCCCAGGGCTGCCTGAGGCACCCTGCCTGGTCCATGTCCTTGTACGGCTAGCAGCATGCAAATCATTATTTCACCTCTCTCCTCAGTACCCTTCTCTAACCCATCACCGAGTCTGTCGAATTTACCTCTTAGTATCATGGTTTTTGTGATTTCACTATTCTTCAAACGGTTTCATTTCTTCCCTGGTCCAGCCCCTCCACACCAACTTTCCCGCCACTCAGTCACTCATGAGCACCTTCATTCCCGGGGGGCAAACAGACTGCAGTTACTTCTCAGGGATTCTGAAACTGCAATTGAAATTCTATCCCCATTTCTCTCCAGTATGGCCTACATCAGACTGCCCTCGAAAACCGGACCAGT
Organism: Chinchilla lanigera; assembly: GCF_000276665.1. NCBI lineage: Eukaryota > Metazoa > Chordata > Mammalia > Rodentia > Chinchillidae > Chinchilla > Chinchilla lanigera. The sequence continues at coordinate 853,970 of NW_004955448.1, forward strand.
GTCGGAGCACCAGAAACATCAACTACCTGACAGTTTACACAAAGCCGAGTACTGCTCTCAGCCGCAGTCACCCCAACAGGTTCACCCTCACCATTAGCATCTGACTGGTTTTCACAGAATCGAATCTACAGCTACACTCACCTCAGTCCTGAGCGGAAACACATACCGGCTCCCTTGACGCAAAAAAAACTGACCAGTGCCATTTTTAGAATCAAGTGGTTTATATACACACACACGTACGTAAGCCTAAGGAATGCAGTTTAATTTTACATCCTTCCATTCTGTTGGAGCTTTTTGTGTGTGTGTGAGAGACAGGGTCTCACTATGCAGTTCAGGCTGGGCTTGAGCTCACTCTGTAGCCCAGGGTGGCCTCGAATTCACAAGGATCCTCCTGCCTCAGCCTTCCGAGTGCTGGGATCACAGGCCTGTGCCACCACGCCCAGCTGCCTGAGCTTTTTGATAAGAATAGCTATTACTTTTGTTTAAAAAAAAAAACAACTGGCGCTTTTTTTCCCTGCAATATCAAGATTAAACCTAGGCCTTCATATTGAGCTACATCAGTATGTCTCTTTTGTTCTGTTTGTCTTTTGAGGCAGTCTTGCTCTGTAGTTCAGGCTGGTCTTAATCTCACTATGTAACCCAAACTGCCCTGAAACTTGCACCAATCCTCTACCAAACCTCCCAAGAGCTGGGATTATAGGCACAAAACACCAAGCCTGGCTCTTTTTTTTTTTTAAGGTTCGATTACGTTTCTAAAGTGCAATCCTCCCACCACAGCCTCCCAGCATGCTGGGACTACAAACACTTTCCATCACACTAAAACTACAGTAGCCTTTTCTTTTCAAACAAAACCCCAAAATAAAACTGTCAGTTAAAAATCACCTTTGTTCATCTGAGTCACATTTATCACTTGCCTGATTTGATGGGTTATCACACTGCTGCCTCAGTCTTTTTTCTTTTTTTAAAAACAGAGTCTTGCCTACAAAGTGAGCTCAAGGTCAGCCTGAACTGCATAGCGAGACCCGGTCTCAAAAAGACCAAAAAAAAGAAAAAACAAAAACAAAAACAGAGTCTCGCTATGTTGTATAGGGCATACAATCCACTTGAACCCACTATGTAGCCCAGGCTGGTCTTGAACTCAAGGAGCTTCTCCAGCCTCAGCTTCCTGAGTACTGGGATTAGACACGAGCCACCATGCCCAGCTGCTACTTTAGTCTGTGAACACCCAGGCCAAGAAATGTTTCTCACAGGGTCTGAGAAAAAGACAAATATTCAAGATCTTAATATTTGCAGAAAGTCCTTAATAAAGAAATATTTTTAAAACAAGCCAGCGTGTGTATTTTCTTCTAGTCACTTTGCTTCCTGAACGTGTAGCTGGCAATGTCTGCTGGTTGACTTGTCACAAAAAAAGAACAGAAACTGGATTTACGTACAGTGTTCAGATAAAATTTAAAAAAAAAAAAAAAGAAACAATTTAAATGCCCACAGAGGACCAGTTAAAAAAAATTACAGTGTGTAGCCAAACAAGAAAATATTCTGTAGGTTTTTTTGTTTTGGTTTTTTTTTTTTTTTTGGTCTTTTTGAGACAGGGTCTCGCTCTGCAGTTCAGGCTGGCCTTGAACTCACAACCTCAGTCTCCAAAGTGTTGGCACTGCAGGGGTGCGCCATCACGGTCAGTTGGCTGGCTGTAGTTCTTAAAAAAGCAAATGTTTACGTAAAGAAAAGGTAGTAAACCTGAGCTCTACTAAGTGCAAAGGAAAGGCGTGGAAGAGCGCGGGGAGCACGCTGCACTCACGCGTGGTCCTGCGCGGTGTGCCGTGCGGATGCGCTCATATTCCCACGGCTTCTCTGAGAGACAGAAAGGACCCACAGAGGGTGGAAGACAGAGGGCCAGGGATAAAGCTCAGCAGGCACAGCGTCTGCCTGGCAAGGGCAAGGTCCTGAGTTCGATTTCAAGTACAAAAAAAAAAAAAAAAGAGGGTTGGGGATTTAGCTCAGCGGCAAAAGCGCCTGCCTGGCAAGCGCAAGGTCGTGAGTTCGGTTCCCGGTACCGGAGAAAAACCAAAAAAAAAAAAAAAGGATGTGAAAGACAGAATAGACACATCACCACAATATACACTTGTGTAGTGTTTAAATATTTTATCATTTACATGTATTTATCACTTATTCCCCCAAAAAATATTTTATTATTTTAAAGAAGCAGTGGAAAACCAGCACCTTGTGAGTTCAGAGAGGCCGCTGCCCCAGCAGCAGGTACCCTCGGGACAGGGACCGAATGGGCTTTGGCAGGTCTGGAATCACAATCCGACAGAGAAATCACAAGGAACACAAAAACCATCCAAACCCACAAGAGGGTTCCCGGATTACCCAGACCCAGGCACTGTCCACTCACAAGCAGAAATGGCAGCCGCAGCGCGGACGGGCCAGGTCCGGGTGGCCCACGGTCCACTAACCTGCAAAGCAGAGTCGGGAGTCTCACTTGCTCAATGAAAGCACGGCAAATGGATGGATCCATGATGGAAAGTGGCTAGGTGAGGCCGGGCATGGCAGCGTACCTCTGTAATCCCAGCACTCAGGAGACTGAGGCAGGAGGATCGTTGCCAATCTGAGGCCAGCCTGGGCTACAAAGTGAGTTCAGGGTCAGCCTGAACTGAATATTGAAACCTTGCCTCAAAAAAAAAAAAGAAAAAACAGGGGCTGGGGATTTAGCTCAGCAGCACCTGGCATCGTGAGTTCGATTCCTGGTACCAGAAAAAACAAACAAAAAAAAAAAAAAAAAAAAAAACAAGAAAATGGATTGATGAACTGCTATGAAAAACTCTATTCTATTGTTTTCAGACTCTCCTAAACATCTAGGAAGATTTCCACACAGGGACGGTGGTGGGTCCTATGCTAGTCAGACAAAGCCAGGATTGATGTATCGCAAAATTTAAGAGATGAGGATACGGCTATTTAACAGCCAAAGGTGAGCATACTCAACCTGAGGTTCCACAGCTCCAATGGGACCCATAATCACTTGCCAACCACCAATCCAGGAAAGGCCACGCACATCTTGGCTGGAGAAACATACCCTGCCCACTTCCGGCCGGTCCGCTCACTCACCCACGTCCTTTCAGTTTCCCAGTCTCCATTTGTGTCCAGCCACCCGCACAGATACCTCTGAACACCCGTTCTTTTCCTCCGTCGTTTCCTCCACTGCATTCGGTATCTGGGCCTGATTCTGAACACCTGGCCCAAGAGGCACAGGCACGAAGAAGCCAGGCCTGAGCCCAGCAGCTACCAGGAGGAGTTCCAGAGTGCAAGCACGAATGCAAAGGCCCGAGCCCTGCACTCAGATTACATAACGCCCCACAGGAAAAACGCCATTCTTGCCCTCGTGGGGTTACAGTGCAGTAAGGAAGAAATCATTAGGTAGGCACGGTGGTGCAGGGCCGTAATCCCAACACACAAAGAAGCTGAGGCAGGAAGGTCACAAGATCCAGCCACGCCTGGGCAATTTTTTTTTTTTTTTTTTTTTTTTTTTTCTTTGAGACAGGGTCTCGCTATGCACTTCAGGCTGACCTTGAGCTCACTTTGTAGCCCAGGCTGGTCTCGAACTCACCACAATTCTCCTGCCTCGGCCTCCTGAGTGCTGGGATTACAGGGGTGTGCCACCACACTCGAAGCCTGGGCAATTTGGCAGACATAACAAGACTCTGTCACAAAATTTAGTAAAAACAAAATAAACAAGGACCGGGGGTGTGGCTCAGTTATCTCCAAGGAAGGACCAGAACACAGATCCCAAACCTACTGCTCCAAGAACCCCAGAGGTTCTGAAAGGACTGGGGTTCCAAAGAATACACTTTGGAAAGCAGTGCATGGAGCCCGGCGTGCCCTGTAATCCCAGCACGTGGAAGGCTGAGGCAGGAAGGGCACCACGAGTTTGAGCCCAACCTGGGCTACAAAGTAAGCTCGAGGCCAGCCTGAACTGTACAGCGAGACCCTGTCTTAAAAAGACAAAAAAAAAAAAAAATTTATGCATGAAAATCCTCATGGTCTCTCAAAGGCCAGCAGAGTGGCCATCCCCTCAGAAACTGTCCTCCAGTAAGAAGCCATTACATCACTGCTCAGTCCTCCAAATCACTTTAAAAACACAGTCCCCTAATTGGGCACGGTGGGGCACACCTGCAAGCCCAGTACTCTTGGGAAGCTGAAGCAGGAAAATCACAAGTTTGAGCCCAGCCAGGGCAACTTAGCAAGACCCTTTCTCAAAATAAAAAGTGGCTGGGGATGTAGCTCAATAAATCTCCAGTTCAATTCCCAGTACCAAAAACAAAAACAAAAAAAACCCACCACTATCCCTAGTTTGGCTGGTAATTTTCCTTCCCATCACCCACTCTTGAGGCTGAGTATTTAATTGAGAAAGGAAGAGGAAAAAGAAAATGAAATACAAGGCTGTAATCCCCATAAATCTTAATTTGTCAGCATACCAGGCCTCAAAGCTCGGCCACGGTTATTTATTTTCAATCGTGTCCATGATTATGAGGGCAAAGGGAAACCCATGGCTCTTCTTCCTCTTGAAACTATTTTATCTCACTGCCCTTGTCAACATGTCATCAGCAGAGTGCCTAGTCCTGACAGGGACTAGACCCGCACGGTGACTATCATCTGTCCTCACCCCTGTGTTTTCTGCAACTAAGGTAGATTTATTCCTGGTGGGAATCTGGATGAAAATAAAATAGCCAGGCACGGTGGTGCGCGCCTGTAACAGAAAGCACTCAGGAGGCTGAGGCACGAGGGTCATTGAGAGTTCGAGGCCAGCCTGAACTACACAGTGAGACCCTGTCTCAACGCGCCCCCCCAGAAAAAGAAAGGGAGGGAGGGAGGGGAAGGGGAAGGAGGGAAGGAGGGAAGAAAGGTACGAACAAGCACTGTAGGTGCATGCTCCATCCCTGGTTGGTTTGTGGTTTTCATCAGCAGTGAGACCTCCAACTATGACCATCCCAGACCCGGGTCAGAGGCAAACTCCCACGGTCAGTCTGCACTGCAGGGATCTGTCACCAAGCACACTCCTAGGGCTTAATAGTACAGGCATGCAACTGGCATGAGACAGCGTGGTGTTAGGGCACATGGGTGCTAGAATCCAGTGATTCCAATCCCATCTCTGCCAGACACTGGTTCCACAACTCTAGTAAATCTACTCTACCTCATAAGCCTCAGTTTCCTCAACAGTAGGATACAGTATGTATCTATTCACTGGATCACTGGAAAGGTTAAAGAAAGAGTAAATGTACAATCATCCAAGGGTATAAAGAGAAAGTCTCCGTACACATGCGATTCTGTGCTGTCTCAAGAAGCACTGACTTAGCTCTCAGCCACAAGCAAATGTCAATGTTCTGCACTTTGGGAGGCTGAGGCAGGAGAATTCCAAGTTTGATCCCATCCTGGGGAACTTAATGAGACTCTCAAAATAAAAAATATTTTAGAGCCAGGCATGGTGGCGCACTCCTGTAATCCCAGCACTTGGGAGGCTGAGGCAGGAGGAGCAAAGAGAGTTCAAGGCCAGCCTGGGCTACAAAGTGAGCTCAAGACCAGCCTCAACTTCATAGCAAGACCCTGTCTCAAAAAGATAGATAGATAGATAGATAGATAGATAGATAAATAAATAAATAAATAAAAATAAAAGATATTTTAAAAAAGGGTAGTAGCAAAGGGCCTGAGTTCAATCCCCAGCACGCACCACACACACACACACACACACACACACACGCGCGCGCGCACACAAGCACACGCACACATACACACAATAACCTCCCTCCACCTGTCCCCCTTCCCCAACTCCTTTCTCTCCAGCCCCACATAAAATGGCCCAACTACAAGTCAGTCCACAAAACTAAAAAGCAGACACTCTTCAGAGGGCTGGGTATCCTTTGCCCATGAAAGGCAGAGACAATTATACCACACATGCCTGCTTAGGTTGCTTTCTGTTTGTTTCGTCTTGTCTTTCTGAGACAGGGTCTCGCTATGCAGTTCAGGCTGGCCTTGAACTCTCTTTGTAGGCCAGGCTGGCCTCCAATACTCAGCAATCCTCCTGCCTCAGCCTCCCTCCTCTTGCCTCAGCTTCCTGAGTGCTGGGATTACAGGCATGCGTCACCATGCCTGGCTCTGCTTAGGTTTTTTTTAAATAAGATTGTAGCCAGGCATGGTGGCGCATACCTGGAATCCCAGCACTCAGGAGCCTGAGGCAGGAGGATCATCACAAGTTCAAGGCCAGCCTAAACTACATAGCAAGACCTGGTCTCAAAAAAACAAAAATAGGGCTGGGGATGTAGCTCAGTGGTAAAGTGATTGCCTAGCATGCACAAGGCCCTAAATTCAATCCCCAGTACCACAAAAAAAAAACCCAAAATATAAATAAATGAATGAATAAATAAATAAAAATTAAAATTACATGACTGACTCTTTTTTTTTGGTTTTTTGAGATAGGGTCTTGCTCTATAGTCTAGGCTGTCCTTGAACTTGCTACGTAGCCCAGGCTGGCCTTGAACCCGAAGTGAACCTCCTGTCCCAGCCTCCCAAGGGCTGAGATTAAGACTGACTCTAAATCCTTATTTTTAACTTTGAAAATTGACTTTGAACTCCAGGTCCAAGTTGTCGTTCATACCCGGAGCTACACACAGGAGTCAAAGCTCACCTTAGTCTGTCACCAGGGCTTCTGCATCTGCTTTGGCCAGACAGATGGTGCGCATGAGGTGGAAGAGGGAAGGCAGGCAAGAACTAACTTGAGCATTCACTACACACGTGTCAGATGCAATGAGCACATTATCTAGCCGGGCGCAGTGGCGCACACCTGTAATCCCAGCACTCGAGAGGCTGGGGCAGGAGGACTGCCTCAAATCCAAGGCCAGCCTGGACTACAAAGTGAGCTCAAGACCAGTCTGAATTGCACAGTGAGACCCTGTCTCAAAAAAACAAAACACACACACACACACACAAAAAAAAAATTAAATGTTATGTAATCTTTCAAGCCACCATGCGGATAGATATTTGTGTCCTCCTTTTACAGACAAGGGAACCAAGGCAGTAGGTTGTTCAGTGGCAAAAAAGACCCTCCACGGAAACAGGAGGGTCATTCAAAACATCTTCTAAAAGAAATAAGCCAGGGATGCAGCTCAGTGGCAGAGTGCATGCCCAGCAAGCGCAAGGTTCTGAGTTTAACTCTTGGTACCAAAAAAAACTACTTAAGAAATACACTGGGAACAATTTTTGTTTGTTTGTTTGCTTGCTTTTGGGGTTTTTTTGTTTGTTTTCTGAGACAGGGCCTCATTTGCTAGGTATAGTGGTACACGCCTGTAATTCCAGTGCTCTAGGAGGCTGTGGAAGGAGGATCCCAAGTTCAAACTCAGCCAGGGCAACCTAGCGAGATCTCAAAACAAAACCTAAAACAAAGGGCTCAGGATGGAGCTCAGTGCACAAGCCCTGAGGTTCATCCCCAGCACCCCAACCATACACACACAATGTGACACAAATTTAGACAACTGATGAATAAGAATTAAAAATCAATTTGACCTTGGTGCTATATTTTCATTCTTTGAACGGGCCTACAAGTCTTAACACCAGATCCAACGTGTAAATTGAAAATCTAATCCTAACACACAAGGCAATAAATCATTTCACAGAATTGCAACCATATTAACGTTGCCTACGGACTGGCGCATACCTGTGATCCCAGCACTCGGGAGGTTGCAGCAGGGGGACTGCAGCAAGTTCGGGGCCTACCTGGGCTACACAGTGAGTTCGAGGCCAGCTAGACTACATAGGGAGACCCTGATTCAAAACAACATAGGGAAAAAAAAAAAGCATTACGTATGAATAAGACGGTCACCTTTTGGGCAAAGCACACGTATGGGTTGGGGTCAAGGCTCCAGCAATGTTAAAGTATCACTGGCAAAAAGTGAACCCGGCAATCAAGAGATCAACACAGGAGGATCATAAGTTCAGTGCAGCCAAAAAGAAAAGGTAGGATTAAAAATTTTTTAAAATTATTACAGTAAATGAAACACTGCCATTGCTTCCTCCTCCAGACACTCCCCTGCACTTCCACACACCTCTCACCGTTCCTGCCGCCTTCGGAGGCAGTCCTGGAGCCTCTTCAGTGGAGTGTCTTTAGTGACTGATTCAAAACATTAACCTTTCACAGTCGTTTTGACTTGGGGAAGAGCCAGGCGTCCCACGGTGCCAGATGCAGTTACCAAGAGGTTGAGAAGGCACCGTAACGCTTTTAGAGCCTGATGGACAGTGGTCAGCGGCAGCTTCACCTTATTTCTGATCACAGCTCAGAAGAACCGAAGCGAGGACTTCCCAACGACTTCACACAGTGGCAAGAACAGTATGGTAAGTGTGGTCAGAGCAAGGGGAAGTATTTTGAGGGGGTTAATGGCAATAGATTTTTATTATTTCAAATTCACTCCTCATACATAATTGAGCCCTTGTCTCAAAAAAAACAAAAAACAAGACAAGAAACAAAGTGAATGGGAGGCAATCTAAACATCACTGACTTATAAAATGTTAAATGAAGAAATATAATGGTATCAAAAGTTGACAAAAAGTAACAGGGGATCTAGCTCAGTGGCATAAGTGCCTGCCTGGCAAGTGCCAAGTCCTGTGTTCAAGTCCCAGCACACACACACACAAAAAAACCAGAGGTGACCTAACAAAATATTTAAATCCAGGCAAAATAACTTAAATCCAGGCCTATAATGTTAGCACTCTGAGAGCTTGAGGCAGAAGGATTATGACTTTGAGCCCAATCTGAACAATTTAGCAAGACACTTGTTTTGAAATTTAAAAACTTTATTCGGTTCCCGGTACCGGAGAAAAACCAAAAAAATAAAAAAATAAAAAAAAATAAAAAACTTTAAAAAGGACTAGGGATATAATTCAGTACCCTGGGACAATAAAAATCAATAACAAACTTGAGACCGAAAAAAGAAAACTAAGGAACTATATTATCGCTTCATATTAGAAGCTTTAAATTAGTAAACCAAATAAACAAATAAATAAATGTGGTAAAACTATATTTCAACTAGTTACAAAGGTAATAGTCTAAGAATTAAATATAGCAACAGTTTTGACAAAAATTAAAAGGTCTTTTCTGTGAGCCCAGAGGTAAAGGAAACCATCTTGCTAACAAAAATCCTTCTATCCTACAGCGTTTGTCACCAAGTGTAAAGGTCTCCTTGACAGAATTTTTACACAAATGTCAGAAAAGGCAGAACATTAAAATTATTACTAAAAATTAGGAGTGAAGCCAAATGCTATAGCTACAAATTTATGAAAGAACAGGAAGGACATAACCTTTTCTTACAGAGTTATGTTACTCACTAAAGTGCCCCATCTGTAGTATAAATGCGAAAATTCTACTGAAACAAGATTATTTTCTTCTTTAAAATTCCGTTTTCTTGCTGGGCATAGTGGCACACACCTGTAATCCCAGCACTCGGGAGGCTGAGGCAGGAGGATCGTTGTGAGTTCGAGCCCATCCTGGGCTACAAAATGAGCTCCAGGCCAGCCTGAACTGCACAGTGAGACCCTGCCTCAAAAAAAAAAAAAAAATTACGTTTTCTGGCTTATGTACAAAATGCATGTATTCCAAGGGAGGGGCATGAAGGGAAAACACAAAGACTCAAGATGCTACACTGTATGTGCATGTACCAATTCTCCACAATGCATGTGCTAGTTATGTGTCACAGGCCTACTCATAAAAAAGAATTCTAGCCAAGGAGATAGCTCAGCGGCACAAGCACCTGCCTGGCAAGGGGAAGGTCCTGAGTTCAATTCCCAGTACCAAAAAAAAGTACTCTATTTTAACCAGAAACTTCGAAAATGCAATGTGGCCAGGCATGGGGGCACACACCCATAATCCCAGCACTTGGGAGGCTGAGGCAGGAGGACTGCCAGAAGTTACAGGCTGGCCTGAGCTAAAAAGTGAGTTCAAGGACAGCCTGAACTGCATAACCAGACCCTGTCTCAAAAAAAAAAAAAAACAAAACCCTACAATGTGCTCAGCAATCAGAGTTAAGGTGCCAGGCTGTTGCGCAGCACAGGCTAAGCTGTGGGCCCCCAGGAGGAGTGGAATCACAGGAGACTTCTCTGAGGTTTTCCTTTCCTAGCCAGGGTCCTAACACCAGAACACACAGAAAAGGTGCGAATGCACAGGAAAGGCAATTTTGTGAGGTCCCCAAAGCGGCTTCACAGTATACCAGGGAACAGTCTTACCTGAGAAATGACAAAAGACTTTTTCAAGCTTCTTGGATGTCGAGCTGTGCTTCCCGTAAAGCTCATTGTTCAGCGAGGGAAGTGACAGGGCGCAGGGCAGAGGGGGGGAGAGGAAACTAAGAGCGCTCCAGTTCAGGGTCCACCACTAACCACTGCAGGACTTTCCCACACTCACGCCCTTAGCCTTTGCTGGCCTCCCTTTTCCAGTCCAAAAAAGGCAAAAATTGATCCTTGTCAATTCTAAATTCCTTTGATTTCTGATCCACACAGCTCCTACTTCTCAGCAGAGTAGAGCACAGGATTCTTCTGCCAGCCCCATTTCACAGATAATGGCACCAGGTAATAGATTTTAAGAAAATTATGTCAGGGTCAGTTGGCATCATTTCTCAAGCTTCTACTTAATCCACTAAAACACACTGCCTTTACAAAAAATACTCATCAGGTGTGGTGGCGTATGCCTATAATCCCAGCACTTGGGAGGCTGAGGCAGGAGGATCATTGTGAGTTCGAGACCAGCCTGAGCTGCAAAGTGAGCTCAAGACCAGCAAGAACTGCTCAAAAAGACAAATAAAAGGGTTGGAGATATAGCTCGGCAGCATAAGAGCCTGCCTAGCATGCACAAGGTCCTGAGTTCAATTTCTGGTACCAAAAAAAAAAAAAAAAACCACTGCTTTTGGAGGCTGTAAAACAAAGTGTGGTATATATTTAATTGGTTCCAGCTAGGCATCGGGGTTTATGCTATAATCCCAGTGTTCTGGAGTCTGAGGCAGAAAGGATTACCAAGACTTGCAGGACAATCTGGGCTATAGTGAAATGCTGTCTCAAACAAATAAAAACCCATACACTTTATTTTCTTCAAACTTACTTTCAAACTTTAAACAAAGCTCTAAAAGAAACTTAGGGGCTGGGGATATAGCTCAGCAGCACAGTGCTTGCCTGGCAAGTGCAAGGCCCTGAGTTTGATTACCAATACCAAAACATAAATAAATAAAACTAAGAGAAACTTCAGAGAACTCCTGGCAGATTGCCTATTCTGAAAGACAATAGTCAACCACAATGACTTCATTTCTTAGATTCTCCTATTCACTTGGACAAAACTTTCCGTGGATAGAACAGATTATGCCAGTTTACTGCAGGCTTTTCAGCTGTCATCTTCTTCGACTTCTCTAAGTGAAATGAAGTTGTATTCGGCGGGAGTAGTGGAGGGGAGACGGGCAGAGTATCACAGCAACTTCTCTAAACCAGAGGCAAACTTCAATTTTTATCATGTCACAAACAGTTCTGGTTTACTCTAATCATTTGAAACAGATTTATAGAAATAATTTTTGTTTTGTGGTCTTTTTCATTTAGCTTTCCACAGATATCAGGTAAGCTTGGCTTTTATTTCATACTTGTAATAATATTTTTTGAGACAGGGTCTTACTATGTAGTCCAGGCTGGCCATGAATTCATGGTGATCCTCCTGCCTCAGCCTCCAGTGCTGGGATTACAGGCATGCATCATCATGCCCAGCAATTATCATATCTACATTTACCATATACCATATACACGTGTGTATTCATAAACAGTTTAAAAATCATCTGAGGTTGGGCACGGTGGCACATGCCTGTGATCCCAGTACTCAGGAGGTTGGGGCAGGAGGAACACAAGTTCGAACCCAGCCAGGGCAACTTAGTGACATCCAGCCCATTTCTTCAGTTTTGTTGTTTTTTTTTTTTTTTCCCCCAGTACCGGGAATCGAACTCACAACCTTGCGCTGTGCCACTGAGCTCAATCCCCACGCCCGGAGCCCACCTCAAAATAAAACAGGGCTAGGATATAGGTCAGTGCGAAGGTTCTGGTTCAGTCCCCAGCACTTCAAAAGAAAAAAAAAAAGGGCCTACAATGAATGTGATCATGATGTATGCCTCAAAGGTACCAATAAACTTAAATCAATTAAAAAAAAAGAAAGGAAAAAATGAGAAAGAGAAGAGAGGGAAATTAATTCTACTCCTTAGGACAGTATCATCACATTTAGGAAATGTCATGTTATTGTCACTCCTACCAGCCACTTAGAAACCAGAGCACTAAGCACAGGTCTACACTATGACCATGGCTCAAAAACCCAGAGCAGACCAACTTCAGAATAAACCACCACCAAGGCCGTCTCAGGGCAGTGTCTCAGAAGTGTGCCAACCCCAGAAACAAAAACACAACTACACAAGATGTCAACAGCTTAGGGAAGGGAAAGAAACAAGAACTGGTCACCAGCATGAGTCAAAGGTGGCTGTAAGGAACTACACCCATCCCTGCATGGCATCCTCGGTCCTCTCCCAGCAAGGTACCAAACACCAGTGCCCAAGAAGATCTTGATTAAACTTTTAAAATAACACATAATGTCTTCACATTTTGGACTTCTTGAACTAAGGCTACTCCAGGCCAAAGAAATACAGGCTTGAAAATGAACTCTCAGGCAAGTTCTTTCTTAGCCCTTTTCCTTGTTGGCAGCGAATGCAAGCCAAATGCAGACAACCCCAGACCAAGTGGTCCAGTGGGCGCGTCTTCTTTCAGGCCTTTGATAGCCTGACCCTATGACCTCACTGGTTACATTTCAAGTTCCAGCTTGGTTTCTCCACAGGAATGTAATGATCTTAGGGTACCACAATTGAAACAATTTCCTCTTCTGTTTGAAACTTTTTCCTGTAGAGTCTAATTCAGAAATTCAAATCTACTGTAAAATTCATTACATCAAAAGTTGCTGGGCATGGTGGTGCACGAATGAAATCCCAACACTCAGAAGGCTGAAGCAGGAGGATCACTTAAAGTTTGAGGCCATCCTGGGCTACATGATGAGCTCAAGACCAGCCAAAACTATATAGAGAAACCCTGTCTCAAAAAATAAAAAAAGTAAAAATTTTAAAAAGCTGCAACACAGAGAAGAGAAGTAACAAAAGCAGGCTTCTGATTTGATGGTATTTTAGGTGACCAAAGAATGACGTAACAGAATCTTGACCCAATTTCCACACAGTTGGCGGGCCCAGCCCACAACTACTTCATCAATGGCTGATTACATCACTGCTGCTTGGCCGACATCACCCAGGTGGGAGCAGTAAGGTCTACCCCACAGTACTCACCCTTCCAGCCAGCTTTTCCTAAAAAGCTAAGGGCCCGCAGACCACCCACTCCACCGAAACACCCTCTTCTTCCCAATGGCCCAACTTTTCTCTTTTCTCTCTTCTATCCTGGAGTCTGACCTGGCTCGGGCTGACTGACTTAAGGTAGGTAGTGCAGCGGAGAAAGGGCTAAGGGCCTACGGTCTGGATTCCGGGCAAAATCACCTTCTTTTAGTTCTTAAATTTAGGAGTTTCTGTGTTCTGACTCTCTGGGACTTCGCGGACTGTGGATAAACTCCACCAGACATTTCCCTGCATCTGATCCCTCAGGAGACAAGCCCAACTCCGAAATTCACTCCTTACTTCTAGCTTTCCTGATCTTTGGGGGAAAACACGAACTCTCTGTCCCTCTCCCTCTCCCTCTCTCTCGCTCTCTTCCTCTCTTTCACGCACACGCGCACACACACACACACACACACACACACACACACACACACACACACACACGAAAGCGCGCGCCCGGCATCTTCGCTGAGACCCCTCGGCCGCAGGGTGACTTACTTGAGGAAGTACCTCTGGCCAGTGGCCGTGAAGGTCATCTCCCAGCCCGGGGGCAGCGGCAGCTCGTCGGTCACGTCGTAGGACTGCTGGCGAAGGTGAGCGTGCTGCTGCGCCGGGCTGCCCGCCGCGCCCGCGCCGGTGCCCAGCTGCAGGGATGCGGGCGACGAGTGCGAGCGGACGTGCTGGGCGCCGCCGGCCAGCCTGGGCCCCGGGTGGCCGCCCGACGAGTCGGTACTGGACTGGCGCGAGTGCGATCCCGAGTCGGGCTCCTTGAAGAAGGACTCCGGCAGGATCTTCTTCCGCCACGAGCTGGGCTTGGGGTTCATGACAGAGTTGAAGAGGGCTTCGAGGTCCGTGTCCAAGTCCTGCGTGACGTGGATCACTTGCTGCCCGGGCGGCGGGAGCGGAGGGGGCGCCGAGGACGGATTCATCTTCTGCAGGAGAAAGGACACAGGATCGGCCCTTTATTTTAAGTCGGAGCAGGAGGAGGCTGGGGGCACGGAGGAGACAGTTAGGTGTCCGCCTCGGAGCCCAGACGCGCCGCAGTCAGCCCAGCCGGAGGGGGAGGGGTCCCTCCTGACCTCGGGAATTATGCAACTTTCTCGAAGCTAAGAAGTTACCCGGAGGAGGAGCACAGGGCGTGGGGGAGGCTGGGCGCCGCTGCACTCGGGTCGTCGCTGAAGGCTGGCGGCTCCAGGGCAGCGGCCCGCACCCGCCCGCCCG
>NW_004955448.1:869195-887756 GCF_000276665.1 Chinchilla lanigera
GCCCCCGCCCTCTCCCCGCGCGCGCGCCTCTCCCGGGAGCCCCGGCTCCGCATTCCTTTGAGTTTACCCGGGCTTGGGGCGGGATCAAAGGGAAAGTGGCCCGAGCCTGTTCAGGCGAGCGGCTGTAGACCGAAACCCGGCCGAGAGTGGCGGCGGGCACGCGGGTGAGGGCGGAGGCCGGGGCAGAGTCGGCCCCGGCCGCTGCGCCCCCGCTCGAGCTGGCGCGAGCCTCGGAGCGCGGGTTTCGCCGCCCTGACCCGCGCTCGTGCCGGAGGTCGGCCCGGGGCGCCCGGCGCGGGGAGACACCGCGAAGGCCGCCGCTCCGCGGGAGGCTGCTTAGCGCTTGTGACCATATTTGGTCTGGTGAGGAGGCATCTTGGCCGCTTGGCTTTCAATTGTCTGCGAGAGCGCGGACTGTGCCCAGAAAGTGCCTCTATCGCTGGGGACGCGGCTTTGCCAGCCCGGTGGGCTGTAAACAAACAACCTTCGCCCCATCCACCAATCTCCAATCCGTAGTTTCTTCTTCGAGGTGACTTAAGCCACCTGGGGTGGAGGAGAAACCGGGTCAAACCTGGGCGCTGGCAGGAAAGCGCGATTGCGCCCCCCTCCCCCGCGACATCCGCGCGGATCGTGGGAGGATTGGAATGTCCCTGACGCCCTCCGGGGAGCCTGGAGCTGGGCTAGAACCCGAGCAGGTGGCTGGGAGTCGAGTCGAGGGTGCGCCAGTGACCCGGAAAAAGCCACCCACCCTCACCGACTGGATCTGGGCGAGGGGTGGAGACCCTTGCCTAAGGGAAAAGGTCAGCCCTGGCAAGACAGCTGCGGAAAGTGGGAGGCGGCCTTGCCTTGTGGAGCAGCTCGATCCCTTCTCTCCTCCAGCCCCTGGCCACTTGGGAGTAGGGTGGGCTGAAAAAGGGTGGCTGAAGGTAAGTCGCTTTCCTGGATGCCCTTCGCCCACCATTGATCCAAACAGCAGTGTATTAAATAAACCAAATGAGGCAATATATGTGAAGCACACGGCCAGCTGTGTAACTGTTTAATAGAGTATTAACGACAAGTATTGTGCTCCAACATTTGGTAAGGATGAGAAAAAGTCAAAATTAAAAACTCGAGTTTAAGGAGACGAGTTTAAGGAACGACAAGGCCACTCCACAATTCTGCCTTGGGGAAGGTAGGAGAATTTTGAGACCACTCTTGAATGGCTGCATCCTACTCCAGAGCAAGCTACTTGATAAGCTGATTCCAGACTCCGGCTGAGAGAGGTCAGGACAGACCAAGACAGCTCGGGGCGCCCCTTCACAGATGAAGCTTCAACAATCGCGTTCAGAGCTTGGTTCCTTTCAAAAGCCTCTGGAATCCGGTGTTTCCCATGCAGTTCTCTGCCCACAGGCTTGGCAAAGGGAGGGCAAAGCCACTACACGTCACTTCACGGGAAGCACAGGCTTTGCAAGCTGTCCTCGGAAGCATCGCAGTGGCAATGACAGCAGTGAGGAAACCAGCTACGGAACTAGGAAGTGAATGGGACCAAGGTTACTAATTCAGAAGCTGGAGGGCTGATGTGATGATTAAAGGATGGAATCAGCCCTGCTCCCGAAAGCCACCCCACCCCCGCCCCACAAAAAAGGTCCTTCCCTCAAAGGGCAGGTGAGAATGGAGTGGGAGGGCGGGAGGAACAGATGTCTCAAGTGGAAATTACCCTGATCACAGGCTAACTCAAAACCTCCAAGTTCCCGAGCAGCCTATAAGACAATGGTAATTCAAACCGTAGGCCCACCTACCTAGGAGAGTGAGGTGAGCCCAGGAGTTCCAGACCAGCATGCACAACACAGGGAGACCCTGTTCAAGGTAAATTCTTACACATGCATCGTATATATAAAATAGTAGATGGTCCCATAATATTTGCTGTCCTTCCAGCCCTCCCAAAAAGAATAGTTTCAGGTTAAATCACATTTACAGGGTTTTTTTTAATATATATATATATATCATGTTGCTCATATGGTTAAGTAAGTGTGTAATTTCTAAAGCAAGCCTGAGTCACCTTGGGTAAGATATTTAAACTCTCTATTTCTGGGTTTCCTCCTTTGTAAATTAGGGACAATAATAGGACCTACCACCGGGCATGGTGGCGCACGCCTATAATCCCAGCTCTCGGGAGGCTGAGGCAGGAGGATCAAAGAGAGTTCAAGACCAGCCTGGGCTACAAAGTGAGCTCAAGGCCAGCCTGAACTGCATAGTAAGACCCTGTCTCAGACAAAAAAAAAAAAAAAAAATAACAGTACCTACCTCACAAGATTTTTTAAGTTGAAACACTACAAATTTTACCTGTTGCCCCAGGACTTAAAATGTAAACTTTGAAGGGCCTGGTGCTGTTAAGAGTTCTACCCTCTACAATGAGCAAGGAATTTAGCCTCACTAAGTCACAGCTGACTCATTTACACACTTGCTGCGCCTCGGTGGGCCAGCCTCCTTTTATTCCACCCTTACTGAGTCCTTTCCTGTAAACCTCCCATGGGCCAGTGACTTACTTTAACCAGAGGCAGCAGTAAAGCTGTGTGTTCCTCTCCCCGCACCTCTCCCCTGTGCCCTACAGCAAAGAAGTTTGCAGTTTTCTACTTCGGGAAGATCTGAGCTGCTAGGTAAGAAAGCTACCTCGCTGGAGAAAGCACATAGACAAAGAGGCCATAAAATAAGCCGAGGGAGCTAAAAGTCCAGCTACCCAGCATCTGAGCCAAGCCTCAGCACCTCTGCCTGCTCACTAGGTGACTTCAAACACACAGTGACCCCTGGAAAGAGTGGGTGAGAACCAGGGTGAGCCCAGCTCAGGATGCAGAATTGTTTTTTGTCATTGTTTATTTTTGCTGTACTGGGGAATGAACCCAGGGTCTCGCTCATCTAGGCAAGCACTTTACCATTGAGCTATTACACACACACACACACACACACACACACACACACACCCTTTTTCCCCCTTATCTCTGCTGAAACTCCGAGGTTTGGATAGGATAATCAGTTTGGAGTAAGATACTGCTGATATGTAGATCTTTGTCTCCATTTGCAAACCCTTCCCACCAGAAGTCTGTTCCAGACCCTCCCTCCACAACCTTCCTACTGAGTCACCCCCCTCCTCTGCTCCACAGCCCTCCGTGGGGAGTGGGTGGGTTCTTCTAGCGCCCCTCAGACACATACCTCCTTTCACACTCCACAACAGGACCTTATCTCAGAATTCTCCCCATGGCCTCCCAACTGGTTTTCCTGCCTCCTCCAATCTTTTGTCTCTGGTCTATTTACATATCAGTCTCCAGCAAAAAAAAAAAAAAAAAAAAGCAAACATTGAACTTAGGGCCTTTCCACTGAGCTACATCCTCAGCCTGCCTTCCTTTCTTTCTTCCTCTCTTTATTTCTGAGATAAATTTTTGCTAAGGTTTCTCATGCTGGCCTCAAATTTACAATCCTCATGCCTCAGCCTCCTAAGCAGCTAGGATTACAGCTGTGCAGCACCACCTCCAGCCTGACCTTGCTTCTTACATGACCAATGCAATAAACTTTACCAACTCCAGCCAGCCTCTGACCCATGCATATTTGGCCTGTTCACTTACTACCTAGCTCTTTGTTTTGGGGGGTTTCTTTCTTTGTTTGTTTTATGGTCTTTTTGAGACAGGGTCTCGCGATGCAGTTCAGGCTGGCCTCTGTAGCCCAGGCTGGTCTTGAACTCGCAGCGATCCTCCAGCCTCAGCCTCCCAAGTGCTGGGATTACAAGCGTGCACCACCACACCCGGCACAGCCCGTCTTTGAACACTACTCAAAACGCCCTTCCAAACTGCATTGTCCAGCTTCCGCTACTCTCTCTCTCCTTTCCCCTAAATTCTCATTGTTCTTGTCTCTTTCACTTCTCTAACATATACTCAGCTGGGTGCAAGACTGTCATCCCAGCACTCAGAGGAGGCTGAGGCAGGAGGATCACTGCAAGTTCGAGGCCAGCCTGGGCTACCTAGAGAGTTCAAGGCCGGCCTGGACTATATAGCAAGACCCTATCTCAAAAAAATATATATATATAGGGGCTGAGGATTTAGCTCAGTGGCACAGCTCCTGTGTGGCAAGCCCAAGATCGTGAGTTCAATTCCCCGTACCGGAAAAACAAACAAATATATATATAAACATCACACTACTTTATATTGTGTTTTGACACTGACCTTATGATCTCTTGACTCGCTAATTGGATTATAACTGGCTGCAGGGGTAGAAGTATTACACATTACTTTATGGAATTCCTCCTAAGAAGGCCAAGGTTCCTTGTGCAGAGCATAATGACCCTCGCACAATCTTGCCCAGTCCTCTCTCAGCAACCATTCGCGTGTTCTTAACAGTTTATAAGGTGTTCTCCTGCCTTTCCATACGTCGCTGCCCGCCTACGCAGCTCTGGAGCAGCGCACAGCCTCTTGGAGAGCGGGTCTAAGAGGGCTTCACTGTGGCACTGTGTTTCTCGTGCTAAGAAGGTGCTCTGCAGTCGCCCATTTTTGCCTCAGGACAGCCTCCCCCATTTTTTCAGCTCTGCCCCTGCCCCGTTGGGTTGCTAACCTGATCTGAGTGACTGATCCCAGCCAAGGGAAATGCTTAGGAACTTGGAGTGGATGGTTAGTAGAGGACTGTGGCCCAGAAGCCCTCGGGGCAGGACCTGCCTGGACTTGCTGAACCAGAATGGAGACGGTTCCCAGAGCCAAGCTTGGGTCATCCTTAGCAACTGGAAGCGGAGCAAAACAAAGATCTTGACCAGATGGTATTTGAATAATAAAAGATCCAGAAAACTGTTCAATAAGGTTAACTTTTACTTCAGTGTCAGGGTAAAAATTGGCTAGTTCCTTGATATCGGAAACAGGACACTTGGTACTTATAACTTATCGTCTCCCAAGCCGGCTAGCATCATGTCCTGAGCGTGGTAAGGATACAGATACTTCGACCCAACCCGCTTGGCGCTGCCACCCATTTTTGCATTAGCTCCCCCGGTGCAGGTCTCACTGTGGAGCTTCTCTTTGTCGCTCTCACTAGCTGCATTGATGCACGGTGATGAGGAAGACAGAAGGGAGTGCTTTCTGCCTCGGAGTATCCGTTGCTTTCCATGTACACTTGGCCCAAAAGAAACACGGATTCCTGCAGTTTAGTCCTGATTTAACTTTGTACATTTTTCTGTCTCTGGAGACAGGGTTTCACTGTGCAGTTCAAGCTGGCCTTGAACTCACTTTATAGCCTCAAACTCACAGCAGTCCTCCTGCCTCAGCCTCCTGCATGCAGGGTAAACAGGCATGTGCCACTATGCCCCACCTAGCTTTGTACTTTGTGTGAATTATTTTTCTTTCATTGTTTCTACTATTCATCTTTGGGGAGGGAGGGAGTGAAAACCTGTGTGTGTGTGTGTGTGTGTGTGTGTGTGTGTGTGTTACTGGGGATTGAACTCAGGGCCTTTGCACAGAGCTATACCTCCAGGACATTTAAAAATTTTTTTGTTTTGTTTTGAAACAGGACTTGTAAAGTTGGTAAATTGTCCAGGCTGGTCTAGAACTTGTGACCTACCTGACTCAGGCTCCCAGAGTCCTAAGATTACCGACCAGGTGAGACAGATGGGTCACAAGTTTGAGCGAGCCCACCTGGGGCAATTTATCAACTTACAGGACCTGCCTCAAAATAAAAAATAAAAAGGGCTGGGAATGTAGCTTAGCACAAAAGCCCTGGGTTCAATCCCTTGTACCACAGGCACAAAAAATTTTTTTTGTCTTTTTGAGACAGGGTCTCCCTATGCAGTTTGGGCTGGACTTGAGCTCACTTTGTACCCCAGGTTAGTCTCAAACTCACGAGGATCCTCCTGCCTCAGCCTCAATACCACAAAAATTAAGTGAAATTTAAACTTTGTTCGAAAACATTGGGTAAATGAGTAAAAAGATGCCAAAATAATACTCAAAAGTAAAACTATATATGTATATATCTACATAGATGTATCACATGACAAACTTTTTTTGTATTTTTTGTTTTTTCTTTTTTTCCAGTACTGGAAATCGAACTCACGACCTTCCACTTGCCAGGCAGGCGCTGTGCCGCTGAGCTAAATCCCCAGCCCTATTTGTATCATTTTTGATGTAGTGGAGAACTAATTAGCAATGTTTGGAGGAAAATTTCAAGATGTTCTATATTATCCATCTGTTCCGCAAATATATGCTTTTTTTTTTTTTACCATGTTGCTCGGGCTTGCCTCAAACAGCTGTTCTCAAATGATTTTCCTGCCTCAGCCTTCCCAGGAGCTGAGCAAGTATGGATTTTTGGAGCACCTATTGTGTGCAAAGCCAGTAGTCATTCAAGCTGAGCCTGCAGTGGAGGCGTGGCCACTGGGGGGGGCTCTGTGGCCCCACTGTGTGGGATGGGGCTGTGGGCTGCCTGGACAAGAGAAACAGGGAAAGGGTCTCCCTAAGTTGTCCTGGCTGGACTTGAATTTTCAGTCCTTGTAGCTCAGCCTCCAGGGTACCGAGATTACAGGAAGAAGGCAGATAGGACTGTGATGCTCTGGAAAGGCGTGGCACCTCCGGATAAACCTCTGACAGTATCTCGGTGCCCTTTGGCCCCTTTGCCCCAAAGCCAGGAGATCTCGTGCACACTGGGAAGTCACTGTCCTGCTGGGGACTGCTGGCTTGCAAAGTGCTGGGGGAAGCAGGCTGTAGGTTTAGCTGAGCGTCCCAGAGAGCACAGGAGGAAAACAATTGACCGTTTTTACTTTTTTTTTTTTGATGGTTTTTAAAAAGTAGTGAAAAAATTTAAATGCAGAGTTGAATTGACAGATTTGCAGAGTATGAGTGATGCTGAGGTGATAGTGTTGACATAAGGAAAGAAATTAAAAGGACTTTGAGCTGGGTGTGGCACCACACGTCTGTAATCCCGATACTCCAGAGGCTGAGGGAGACTGAGGCAGGAGGATCAGTTGTGAGTTCAAGGCCAGCCTGGGCTACATAGTGAGAGTCTGTCTTAAAAAGAAAAAAAAGAGGGGCTGGGGATTTAGTTCAGTGGCACAGCACCTGCCTGGCAAGTGCAAGGTCGCGAGTTCAATTCCTAGTACCAGAAGGAAAAAAAATTGAAAAACATTAAAAAAAACTTCAGTCAAAAGAATCCAGCCGTGGTGGCACATGTGTGTAATTCCAGCATTCAGGTGGCTGAGGCAGGAGGATCTCCATGAATTAGGAGCCAGCCTGAACCACACAGTGAGATCCTGCCTCAAAAACAAAAACAAAACAAAACAAGCCAGGGATGGTGGTGGCACACACCTGGAATCCTAGCACTGAAAAGGCTGAGGCAGGAGGATCACCATGAGTTCAAGGCCAGCCTGCACTACGTAGTGAGATCCTGTCTCAGAAAACAAAACAAAACAGCAACAACAACAACAAATCAATGAAAAGAACGAAACCAAACATAAAAGAAAGTTTGGCAGTGGCCATTCGGCCCATGAACTCCTACGATCAGGAGTCCTGCTGACATTTGTGGAGTCTTCGTTGGTATTGTGAATGGAGAATCCATCCGTGGAAATCAACCCTCAAGTCCCAGGCAGAGAGAACAGTGGCTGTCATGGTCCCGGAGAGAGCAGCCCTGCTGGATTCGGTGCAAGGCACGGAACTGAAGCAGGGGTCTCTGTAGAGAAGCCACTTGCAGTGACACCAGTGAGAGCATCGGGAAGAGGAACCACAACAAGAAAATCCTCGAAAACCTTCACCTTTATGAGAGCACCTGAGGCTTTCTGTGGGACTGTGATAGAAAAGAGCTTTTATCACCCTCCTCAGTGCCGCTATGCTCACCCCGCACCGCCCACTGCTCCGAACAAGAAGAAATGCTGTCAGAAGCATCAGAGGAAACTGCAGAGAGTGCTCCAAAGCTCAGAGCTGCCAGAAAGTGACAGGAAATCTAGGAAGTAGGAGTTTACTTCCCAAAAACCTAATTTGTGCATTTTTGGAGTACAGATACCAAGCTGGGTGTGGTGACACGCACCTGTAATCCCAGCACTCGGGAGGCTGAGGCAGGAGGATCGCTTTCACAAGTTCAAGGCCAGCCTGGGCTACATAGCAAAACCCTGTCTCAAAAAACCAAAAACAAAAAAAGTAAAAACAATACAGGTAGCAAAATATGGTACAACAAGGCACCCTGAGTTAGTTTGGCATAAAGTTTTCTTATCCTTATCAGTGTCATTAAAAAAAAACAAAGATGTTTAAAAACTAATACCCGGCTTGTTTGTTAGTTCTCTGAATGCTGCCTAAGTTGGCCTTTGGATGCAATGGGAGCATTTCAAATTGTTTTCCAGAGAATACTATTCATATCCATTGTTTTTGTTTCAAACAAATGCAAGCAGTTTTGAACCAGCTATGATGCCACACATGTCACCGGCACCATTTTGGTTTTTGGTGGTTTTTTTGTCTTTTCTTCTGGTACCAGGAATTGAACTCATGACCTTGCACTTGCCAGGCAGGCACTTTGCCACTGAGATAAATCCCCAGCCCCATCACAGGCACCATTTTAAAGAAATTCTTCAAATTTATTTGAAATTAGATTCAACAAGTACATTACTGACTTATTTATCTTTTTAAAATTTTTTTTATTTTTTGTCTTTTTGAGATGGTCTCGTTATGCAGTTCAGGTTGACCTTGACCTCACTTTGTAGCCTAGGCTGGTCTCCAACTCACAACAATCCTCTTGCGTCAGCCTCCCAAGTTCTAGGATTACAGGAGTGTGCCACCATGCCCACCTTGTTTGTTTTTTTTTGTTTGTTTGTTTTTTTCCAATACTGAGAATCGAACTCACGACCTCGCACTTGCCAGGCAGGTGCTGTGCCGCTGAGCTAAATCCCCAGCCCTTTTTTTTTTTTTTTTTTTTTCAGTACCAGGAATCAAATTCACAACCTTGCACTTACCAGGCAGGTGCTGTACTGCTGAGCTAAATCCCCAGGCCCTTGTTTGTCTTTTTAAGACAGGTTTTTCACTAGGCTGTTAAGGCTGGCCTTGAACTCACTATGTAGCCCAGGCTGGCCTTGAACTTGCCTTGATCTTCCTGCCTCAGCCTTCCAAATGCTCAGATTACAGGCATGCCTCACACTGCCTGGTTCACTGTTTTTGCATTTTAAAGCACTTAAAAAATCTATCTCCCTTATAGGTTTTGCAGCTAGGTAGCTATTTAACAAAACCTCTCCCTTTTGGATGTCTTAGTGTATACTATTCAAGGCAGAAATCTATATGTACCCCACGGAAAAGTAAGTCTCTTTGTTCAGAGGAATGATTTTTTTTTTTTTTTTTTTTTGTCTTTTTGAGACAAGGTCTCATTATGTAGTTCATGCTGCTCTTGAACTCACTGTGTAGCCCAGGCTTGCCTCGTACTTGCAGTGATCCTCATGCCTCAGTTTCTTGAGTGCTGGGATTACAGGCATGAACCTCAACACACAGCATAAAATTTGTTTTTTTTTGTTTTGTTTTGTTTTGTTTTGTTGTCTTTTTGAGACAGTGTCTCGCTATGCCACTCAGGCTGGCCTTGAGCTCACTTTGTAGCCCAGGCTGGTCTTGAACTCACAAGGATCCTTCTGCCTCAGCCTCCCGAGTGCTGGGATTACAGGTGTGCACCACCACACCCAACCAAAATTTGGTTTTGAAAAGAAAAAACTAAAACTGTGCTCGGAAGGCTTTGCCACCTGATAAGACATTCATTGGTTGACGATGTCATTCACCTCCTCCCTGTAATAAGTGCCAAGTCTGGTTCCACCAGCTCCTCAAGCCACTGTCCTTCTCTTGCCTCATCTTTCCTGGCGACAGGAGCCAAGCATTCAAAAGCTCTGCTATTATCTCTGGGTCTCGGCGCTGGCCGGGCCCCCTTTAGGCCACTGTATAATGCCTGGTCCAGCGGGGTCGGTTGTGGTTAAAGCCAAGGACCAGAGGACTTGCCACACGGAAATGCGAGGGAGGGCGAAGGCCAGGACGCATAGCTGGCTCCACAAGAGAGCTGGCACACGCGGGCACCAGTGCAGTTCTCACGCACTCAAAACTGACGGAATGCTGCTTTGAAAACTTTCATTCCCCTTCCCCGCAAAAGAAACCTGTGCTCCCAGATAGTCGTAGCTACAAAGGGCGGGCTCTCACAGTGTGCCCAGAACGCCTTCTAATTGGAGCAGATGACTGAAAACGTCTCCAGCTAGTCACGGGGATTAGAAGTTCTTAGTACTTACCCACCTCGGTGATAGTAAATAATATGTATGTAAGATTTTATAGACAAGAAAGCAATATTAAATACACAGCCACACATGAGCGGGTAGACAAGCCGCACCAGAAACCCTTTTTCTCTTGGGAGGCTGAGGCTGGAGGGTCATCACGAGTTTGAGGCCAGCCTGGGCTACACAGCAAGCACCTGTGTCAAAACAAAACAAACCCTTTTTTTAACCAAAAGGCAACTAAATTTCAGAGATATTTGTGTCTTGTCAAAGGCCATCGACTTGCAAGACAGACCCAGGACTGAAGTCTTTCAGTGCTTCCCAAGTCTTCAAACTACTGTATTTCTCTTAACTGAATTAGAAGCCTAATTACCTCCTCCTCTGTGAGCACGCAGTTTGGTCTTTTCCTTAAACAATGGGGGGGGGCACTATTTCTTGCATCATTTTTCTTTTACTGACTATAGTGTAATTTTACAATGCTTTGTCATCTAATGGCCATTCAATGCACAGAGGCTCCTAAAATTTAAATTGAAGTCTAGTTGTTTCCTCCCTCTCATTAAATAAATGAAAACTCAAATGTGTCAGAGGTACTTAAAATGCAATCAAAACCTGATTATTTGAGTATTTGTATGTATTAAAGAATTCTTGGCTGGATGTGGTGGCACATGCCTACAATCCCAGCACGCTTAGGGGCTGAGGCAAGAAGGCTACAAATTCAAGCCCAGTGTGTGCATGTGTGTGTGTGAGTGTGTGTGTGTGTGTGAGAGAGAGAGAGAGAGAGAGAGAGCTGAGTTCAAAACCCAGTACCACTACCAAAAAAAAATCCTTTTGTGATATGAATTATCACTAATTGACATGGAAATGACTGTCCCCTGCCTTCCTTTTGTTTTTGAGACAGGGCATGCTATACAGTCCAGGCTGCCTTCTAATTTACAGTCCTCCTGGGCCGGGTGTGGTGGCGCGCTCCTGTAATCCCAGCACTCTGGAGGCTGAGGCAGGAGGATCATTGTGAGTTCGAGACCAGCCTGGGCTACAAAGTGAGCTCAAGGCCAGCCTGAACTGCCTAGCGAGACCCTGTCTCAAAAAGACAAAAAAAAAAAAAAAATTTACAGTCCTCCTGCTTTAGCTTTCAAAATGCTGGAATTACAGGCATGCACCAACATGCCCAGGAATACCTATTTTTTTTTTTAAAGAGTTGTATCCCTAGCCGGGCGTGGTGGCGCATGCCTGTAAATCCAGCACTTGGGAGGCTGAGACAGGAGGATTGTTGTGAGTTTGAGACCAGTCTGGGCTACAAAGTGAGCTCAAGGCCAGCCTGAGCTGCATAGCAAGACCCTGTCTCAAAAAGACAAAAAATAAAATAAATAAAATAAAAAGAGTTGTGTCCCTAAATTTACTTGGTCATTTGGAACTCAGGATATGTTTTATTAGAGAAAAGATATATATCTCCTTCTTTCTTTCTATTTATTTATTTTGTTTATTTATTTATTTATTTTTTATCTTTTTGAGACAGGGTCTCGCTGTGCAGTTCAGGCTGGCCTTGAGCTCACTTTGTAGCCCAGGCTAGTCTCGAACTCGCAAAGATCCTCCTGCCTCAGCCTTCCGGCCTTCTTTCTTTTTATTGTCCCCCCCACCCCAGTACCGGGAATCAAACTCACAACCTTGCGCTTGCCAGGCAGGCGCTGTGCCACTGAGCTAAATCCCCAGCCCCCCTCCTTTCTTTTTAGACTTAGCAATGCACAATGTACTTAGAGCTGGGAACATAACACTAATTTTGACATCAAGGCTTTAGAATATGTCTATTGATAAATTATTAATTTTAATTTTATGAGTTTTATTATATTAAATAATGAGTACTTAACAGGAAAAAAAAAAGCACAAAAATAAAGTATTGACTTTTTACTATTTATTGAGTGCTTATAAATTAGCATAAAAAATGTTGACATCAACTGATTTTTTTAACAGATCCTGGAGTGGTGTGGGTCTATGGGACACTCTGTGATGCTCAAGTAAACATGTATAAAACCAGTTCAATGGAGCTGGTGAGTCCAAATCCCCTTTTGACACTTTTGCACACATGCACACTCTGCCATTCATCATACCAAGTGAGCAAACAAACAGATTGCTTCTTTGTATCCCTCAGGGAAAGGTCCTGAGATGCCAGCCAGTTACTATTATGCCAAAATACAAATTTACAGTAGAAAAGTGAGGGATGGGCCCGCTGAGCCCAGTCTTCTGTTCTAAGGGTTACATCAGAAATCTCCATCCTCTTGGAAACGTCATTTCACTTGAACTCACAGTTCCGTGGTTTAAACGAGACAGGGTCCCCGATACTAGAGAGTACTAAGAGAGGAAAGGAACCATAAAAGTAATCAAGGAAAACTTTGCAGGTGGAAAATAATAGTAGATTTCTTTTGAAAAATAATAACAGACCTCTGCTTCTCTGCCACGAGTTGTAGAAGCTAAACCACCCTGGAACGCTTTGGGGGATTCCCCTGGAGTCACCCGGCTGGGTGATGTCTGTATTCACAACACCACGTATCTGTTCGCTCTTCAGTGTGTAAACTACTGATGCAGGAAACATTGGAGGAAGACAGATGATTCCTTGAAGAACTAACGAGCACGGTGCACAGACAGACTCGGATCCACTCGGAAGCAGATCCGAGCACAGAGAGCTACAGTGGAGGCAGTGCCTGCGAAGGTTAGGGAGCTGACCGGAGAAGAGAAGCTCAGTAGGTCTTGAAGCCACAACTTCTCTCCCCTCTTCCTTCCTCCCTGTCCACCCCCAGTCTCCGTATCTGACGCTCCCAGATCGTGTCATTGGCCAAACCCATTGTCCACCAAATCTTCACCTAATCCCTGCAAAATATCACCCACGCTAAACTGATGCTTAAGCTCTGCCATTAGCTGCTAAGCTGATTCTCAGCCATGTAGCAGCCAGTGGATCCTAAAGCCAAGGGTCTCTCTTGTACTTCCTTGGATGCAGAGCGGTCCGTGGTCAGGTGCTATTTTGTGTGGCATCTCAGGCCTACAAATCAGGCATTTTGCAAGTTTCTGTGTAGTGGTACTGACTGAAGCTCTGCGGCAAGAAAGACAATTCATACCCAGAGTAGGAATCTATTCCTACACAGAAAAAACTGGGTGGGAAGAGCCGTGACTGTCAGCCAAGCGGGCAGTCGGCCCCTTTGGGAAAAGTGTCATAGGACAGGCTCGGTTTCCGCTGTCGGGCACACTGGGGACTCACAAGCAGCAGGAACCCGGGCAGCTGCTTGTGTCTCCATCACCTTTCACTTCCGCGCTGTCATTTCTGGGACGGTTTCTGGCAAACCCTAACTAACATCAACAAGTCAGTTCTATTTTGTCTATGTGGTGCTTTTTTTCTTTTTTCTTTTGGTCTTTTTTGACACAGGGTCTTGCTGTGCAGTTCAGGCTGGCCTTGGGCTCACTTTGTAGCCCAGGCTGGCCTCGAACTCACAATGATCCTCCTGCCTCAGCCTCCCAAGTGCTGGGATTACAGGCGTGCGCCACTGTGCCCTGCATCTATGTGGTTCTTTGTGCTTCCTCAGCAGGGAATACTTCGGAATGGGCAGTGATACATAATACAAGCATCTCATGCCTTTGTGCCCGCGCCTATATATCCATACATATGCCTCTGCCTCAGACCTGCTTGTCTCTAGTCTTTTAATAGTTTTGTTTTATTTTATTCTGTTGTGTTGTGTTTTGACAATATCTTGCTACACTGCCCAGGCTAGTCTCAAACTGCTGGGCTCCAGTGGTTCTCCTGTCTCAGCGCCCTTGAGTAACTGAGACTATAGCACACACCACTGTACCTGGCTATTTTCTCCTCTTGAACGGTTACCTCTCCTTCCACACAATGTGAACGAGCAGTTGCAATGCGTGTGGCTTTGTGCACCACGGAATTGCCAAGCTACTGCCCATTTTCCTGACTTGCACCCACATACTGAGCCAAACAGTCCACAAACCAAGCTTGTGCTTTTCCTTCTCTATCTGGCTGGGACCCTGCAGAGAGAGAAGGGAGACGGTGCGCCTGCGCTGGATGACGTGGACCCGCTTGCTCATTCGGTCTGTTCGTGCTCCCTCGTCTTGCTCTGGCTCACTCTCAACTACACTACCCCCATCTTACGACCTGCTATCAACCTGCCCAGCTTTTCCATTCCATGGATCCAACAGAACCAGATTCGTAACACGCAGTTCCAAGTGCAAGTCACTTAGTGCCGCGTGGCCAGTAGTCCATCTGTACCGGAACCAGCAGCTGTTTTTCAAAAGCTGTAAACTCTACTGCAGATAGCAAGATCTTGCTCTCAAAGTCATAGGGCCTGTCTTGCTCCCCCACTGAGGTTTGCTACAAATCCTACCCTGTCTTTTCTGACCCCCAGCACTATGTGCCCCGTCAGACGGCGTGGTCAGGGAAGAAGGCTGTTTGCATCCTACCTTGTACTGGCTGAAGAGCTCCCTTGTGACCGAGGCCTCACTCGTGGGTATCAGCCTTGCACGTCTTTGGTATGTAGGCCGCAGTAACATTCCTAGGTACCGAATATGTTGCTTCCAGTACCCAGAGAGGTCCCCAAATACTGTATTTCTTTTTGTGCAGTAAAAGACGCATGATGCAAAGCTCTTATTTTAGCTTGGGGAGGCTGTCCCAAATATCTGTGATCATTGCAGACTTAAAAATGATTCTGAAATTTACTGGCAGATCCCAGAATCTTCAAAGAGCTTGTCTCTTCCCTTTTGATATTTATAAATGTCTCTCACTGTGGCCGCCAGAATACTAGTTACATCTTGCTCTCTTGCCTGATCAGCACAATGTCACCGATGTAAGGGATCAGTTTGTTATTATCTGGGACATTTAGATGGCCTAGATTTATATTTGAACTACATGTGAAAGGGAAGCAGCATTAACATAGACCTGGGGCAAAATCACAATTAATATTACTCACGCCGCGTGAGTGTAAACTGTTTCTGGTCCTTTTTTTCTCTTTGTAAAGGGAAGTGACACATTTGCCAAATCACCAGCCTTACCCTGGACCAGTGGGCTTGCCAGGCTTCTCTCGCAATGAAGAGTGGTTGGCACAGCAGCTGTCGTAAAGATGACGCCTTGGCTGGGCTCAGCGTTGTCTACAAGCATTTTCCAGTATCCAGATCAGCGGTTGAAGAGAGATATACCACCCTCTCCACTGCAGCCTTTCAGTCTGTAGTCTTAATGCCTTTCAATTTTGGCAAAAGCAGTTGGGCACTCCAGTGGACCACTAGCACTTTGGTGCTGCCCCACCCCAGGCTCCATCTTCTGAAAGAATATCTCAGAAGAATATTTCTTTTTATTCCTAAGGAAAGCCTGTTCCAGGTGTGTGAATGGAACTGACCCCTGCCTTCACCTTCTAGCCTTAGGAATGGGACTACGACCCAGACTAGCTAGCTAGAGTACTGTCTGAGTCTTTCTACCTGGAATCATTAGTGACCCAGAATCATGTGTTTCCTTTTTTTTTTCTTTTTGAGACAGGGTCTCACTATGCAGTTCAGGCTGGCCTTGAGCTCACTTTGTAGCCCAGGCTGGCCTCGAACTTGCAACAATTCTCCTGCCTCAGCCTCCTGAGTGCTGTGATTACAGGCGTGCGCCACCACACCTGGCATGTTTTCCCATTGTAGTTGCAAACAAGAAAAACATAAGCCTGTTCACTTTGGCAAAATCATTTTCCTCAAATAGAAGAAGGCTAAGTGTAGAATAAAGCCAATAAGAGATGAAAGGGGAAAAAAAAAAAGAGATGAATGGGCCATGAGGGCAGAACAAGAGACCGATCCCCAAAGATATTATTTGAATTACTAGCTGTAACCACTCCACACTATATAATCATAGGACCAATAAATCTCTACTACTATGTGAGTTGATTTGAATTAATTTCTCTAAATTGAAACTGAACTGCTGTCTAATATACAGAATAAAGCAAAGGAAAACAAATACCTCTTTCATTTCCTTTGAGCCTAGAAAATCCAGAAAGTACCTGTTTCCTCTCTTTTGGGGCCACTCTGGGCCTTTTAACTTTTCATTTTGTTTTGTTTCTTGAGACAGGGTCTCACTATGTAGCCCAGCCTGGCCTCGAACTCACAGAGATCCTTCTGCCTCAGCCTCCCAAATGTTGGAATTATGGGCATGTGCCATCCTTGCCTGACACGGGCCTTTTAACTCTTATGTGACACAAACTAATTCAAGGGGATGAGAAGGGGAAGCAAAAAGGATTAAAATGCAGTATGTAAGCCGGACATGGTGGCACATGCCTGTAATCCCAGCACTCAGGAGGCTGAGGCAGGAGGATCGTTGCAAGGTCGAGGCCAGCCTGGGCTACAAAGTGAGCTCAAGGCCAGCCTGAACTGCATAGCGAGATCTGGTCTCAAAAAGAAGAAGAAACAACAAAAAGACCCCAGAAAGTAATGTTATCCAAACATTAATTACCAGAAGCTTCACTGGTCCCCTCAAACATCTCCCAAACATCTTCCCAGTTTTAACCCTGAGGGTACCTTGATTCCCACATAATGGAAAATAAAATGTAAAATTTTTTTTAAAGACAAAGTCTCCCTGTGTAATTCAGACTGGTCATGAACTCACGCTCTTGCCTACGCTGGCCTGAACCTCACAGTGATCCTCCTGCCTCAGCTTCTGGAGTGCTGGGATTATAGGCATGTGCCACTACACCTGGCTAAAATATAAAGCTTAAAAATGAAATTTTTTTCAAAAAATGTTTTTTATTGGTACATTGTAGGTATATATAATGATCACATTCATCATAGAAAATTTGTACCTGTACATGATATAACCTGATTCTTTTTTTCTCATTTCCTGCTCGCCCTTCAACCCCTCTTCCCCTCCTTATTTACAAAAGCTTTAACATTTTTTTTCTGGTCGGGAATAGAGCTCAGCAGCACAAGGGCCTGCCTGGGAAGTACAAGGTCCTGAGTTCAATTCCTGGTACCAAAAAAAGACCATTCTGAAGGGTATCTTTAAGCCAAGACCAGCCTGGGCTACAAAGTGAGTTCCAGGCCAGCCTGAGCTGCATATCGAGACCCTGTCTCAAAAAGACAAAAAACAAACAAACAAAAAGAAAACAACTTTTTTTCTTCTTTTCTCATTTTATTACTTTTCCCTTCCTTCCTTTCCCCTTCCCGCCTCCCTTGTTCTCCTCCCTTTTGGACATTTTCTTCCCATTTCACAATAACTACTCTACACTTTGGTCCTTATTTATACTTTGGTTTCTCACACCAGATGAACAATGTGGTAGGGGCTGGGGATTTAGCTCAACGGCATAGCGCCTGCCTGGCAAGCGCAAGGTCATGAGTTCGATTCCTGTATCAGAAAAAAAACACCAAAAACCAAAAAAAAACCCAAAACAAAACAATGTGGTATTTTCACATGTGTGTCCTATTTATTTCACTTCTTAAGTATGGTCTCAAGGTGCATCCATTTACCTAGAAATGTCTCAAACTTATCCTTCTTTATGGCTGAGTAGTATTCAATTGTATCAAAATACCACATTCTTTTTTTTTTTTTGGTTTTTCGGTTTTTCTCCGGTACTGGGAACCGAACTCACGACCTTGCGCTTGCCAGGCAGGCGCTTTTGCCACTGAGTTAAATCCCCAGCCCCTATTACCACATTCTTTTTATCCATTCCTCAGTTGATGGACATTTGGGTTGTTTCCAAGATTTAGCTATGACAACCATGGGGGTGCATGTATCACTGTGGTACGATGCTTTTAATTCTTTCAGGAAGTACCAAGCAGGGGAATAGCTGGGTTGAATGGGACCTCTAGTTCTAGTTTGTCAGGAATCTGCACACTGACTTTCACAGTGGTCACACCGGTCTATGACAGGCATTCTTTCTGGGGTGAGATGGAATCTCAGTGTTGTTTTAATTTGCATCTCTTGAAAAACCAGTGATGTTGAACATTTTTTCATGTATTTATTTGTCATTTTCAAGTCTTCATCTAAGAAGTGTGTATTCATTTAAGATACCCATTTTGGGATTGGGTCTTGGAATTTGGGGCATCTTTTTTTTTATTTCTTTATATATTCTAGATAATAATCCTTTGTCTGAGGAACAGCTGGAAAATATTTTCTCCCACACTGCCAATTGTCTCTTCACTCTGTTGGTGGTTTCTCTTGCTGTGCAAAAGCTTTTTAGCCTGGTGTGGAGGCACAAACCTGTAGTCCCAGCACTTGGGAGGCTGAGGCAGGAGGATTGTTGCAAGTTGAAGACCATCCTGGGCTACAAAGTGAGCTCAAGGGGCTGGGGATTTAGCTCAGTGTCACAGCGCCTGCCTGGCAAGTGCGACATCATGAGTTT
>NW_004955448.1:887856-890182 GCF_000276665.1 Chinchilla lanigera
AAAAAAAAAAAAAAAAAAAAAGAGCTGAGGCCCAGCCTGAACTGCATAGCGAGACAAAAACAAACAAGCAAAAAACACAACTTTTTAATAAGATGAGATCCCAGTTGTTCATTTTTTTTTTTTCTTTTTTTTTTTGGTCTTTTTGAGACAGGATCTCACTGGGCAATTCAGGCTGATCTTGAACTCACTTTGTAGCCCAGGATGGCCTCAAACTTGCAGATCCTCCTGCCTCAGCCTCCCAAGTGCTAGGATTACAGGCATGCACCACCATGCCTGGCCAGTTGTTTATTCTTTGTGATAATTTCTCTGTTATTGGGGTTTTGTTCATAAAGTCTTTGTCTACACCAATGTTTTCTTTCTTTTTTTTTGGTACCGGGAATCGAACTCAGGACCTTGTCCTGCCACACAGGCACTTGTGCCTCTGAGCTATATCCCTGGCCCTTTACCAGTGTTTTCAGCAATTCTACCTATTCTCCCCTCCAGCAGATTTAGAGTTTTTATTTTAATATTTATACTGTATACTTGTTTTTTTGTTCTTTTTTTTTCATACTGGGAATTGAACTCATGACCTCACACTTGCCAGGCAGGCTCTTGTGCTGCTAAACTATATCCCCAGCCTGATATTAATATTTAGATCTTTGATCCATTTTGATTTTCGCCTAGTGCATGGTGAAATATATGGGCCTAATTTTAATCTTTGCATGAGGAAAGCCAATTTTTCCAGCACTATTTATTAGAGACTATCTTTTTTTCCAATGAATGTGTTTGGCACCTTTATCAAAGATAAAGTGGCTAAGTATGTCTGGAGTTGTTTCTGCATTTTCTAATCTGTTCTATTGCTCCTCGGGTCTGTTTTTTTTTTTTTTTAAACCAGTACTGTGCTATTTTTATCACAAAAGCCTTGAAATATAATTTCAGGTCAGGGATTGTGATGTCCCCTGCCTTACATTTGTTGCCCAGAATTGTTTTTGCTATTCTAGGGCTCATGAGGTTCCAAATGAATTTCAGGTTTGTTTTCTCTAATTCTGTGAGATATGCTGTTGGAATTTTGACTAGGATTGCATTAAATCTGCATAACAATTTTGGAAGTATGGCCATTTTCTTTTTTTTTTTGAGACAGGGTTCCATTATGCAGTTTGGGCTAGTCTTGAACTCACTTTATAGCCCAACCTGGCCTCGAACTTGCAACGATCCTCCTGCCTCAGCCTCCCGAGTGCTGGGATTACAGGTGTGCGCCACCATGCCCGCCAGTGTGGCTGTATTCACTACACTGGTTTTTTCCTACCCAGAAAGGGGTTATCTTTCCATTTTCTTTTTTTAAAAAATATTTTAATTTTAAAAATTATTAATATGGGCTGGGGATATAGCATAGCAGCATAGTGCCTGCCTGGCAAGCACAAAGTCCTGAGTTCGATTCTTCATACAAAAAATAGATAGATAGATAGACAGATAGATAGATAGACATTAGGTGTTTTTTTTTTTTGTTTTTTTTTTGTTTTTTTTTTAATCTTTTTGAGACGGGGTCTTGCTGCGCAGTTCAGGCTGGTCTTGAGATCACTTTGCAGCCCAGGCTGGTCTCGAACTCATTAATGATCCTCCTGCCTCAGCCTCCTGAGTGCTGGGATTACAGGTGTGCACCACCACACCTGGCCATAGTCCATTTTCTGATGCCCTCTTCAGGCTCCATTTTCAGTTTCCCTTGAAACTCCTTTTATTCCTCATTGGATTGATTCCTAGATATTTCATTTTTTGAATGTTATTATGAAAGGTATTGTTTCCCTAATTTTTCTTTCAGTGAGTTTGTTATTTGTGTACACAAGTCTATTGATTTTTGAGTGTTGACTTTGGATCCAGCTACACTAGAAGTCCTGGTAAAGTTTTTGGGGTCTTATATGTAGAGTATCATGTCATCCACAAATAATGATAATTTAATATCTTCCTTTCCTATCCTTATTCTTTGTATTTCTTTTTTTGTTGTTGCTTTTTTTCTGGTACCAGGAATTGAACTCATGACCTTGTGCTTGCCAGGCAGGCGCTGTGCCACTGAGCTAAATGCCCAGCCCTTTCTTTGTATTTCTTTTCTTTTTCTTTTTTTGAAATTCTTTTTTTGTTGTTGTTGTCTAATTGTTTTGATAATGTGTCAGAACGACACTGAATAAGAGCTGTAGCCGGGCATGGTGGTGCACGCCTGTAATCCCCACATTCGGGAGGCTGAGGCAGGAGAATTATTGTGAGCTCGAGGCCAGCCTGGGCTACAAAGTGAGCTCAAGGCCAGTCTGAACTGCATAGCGAGACCCTGTCTCAAAAAGACAAAAAAAAAAAAAAA
>NW_004955448.1:895732-896824 GCF_000276665.1 Chinchilla lanigera
TTTTTTTGATCTCCCTATGCATTTCAGGCTGGCCTTGAGCTCACTTTGTAGTGCAGGTTGGTCTCAAACTCACAATGATCCTCCTGCCTCAACCTCCCAAGTGCTAGGATTATAGGCATGCGCCACCACGCTCAACTAGTTGATCTATTTGTGACAGTGAAGTGCTGAGATCCCCCAATATAATTATATTAGCTCTTATTTGATGTTTCATGTCCATTAATACTTGTATTATATATTTGGAAGCACTGGTATTTGGTACATATATGTTTATGATTGTTATCTCTTCCTTTGGGATTGTTCCCTTTACAAGGATATAGTGATTTTCTTTGTCTCTCTTAATCAGTCTTGGCTTGAAATCCACTTTGTCTGCAAATGGTATAGCTATCCCTGCTTTTTTCTGGGTTCCCGTGATATGGAGTATTGTTTTCAATCCTTGACTCTCAGTCTATGAATTTTGAATAAAAAAAAGAAGCAAGATGCATCAATATGCAGCATATTGATGAATCTTGCTTTTTTTGTGTGTCTTTTTGAGACAGGGTCTCACTATGCAGTTCAGGCTGGCCTTGAACTCACTATGTAGCCCAGGCTGGCCTCAAACTCACATTGATCCTCCTGCCTCAGCCTCCTGCATGCTGGGATTACAAGTGTATGCCATCATGTCTGGTTTAAATCTTGCTTCTTGATTCATTCTGCCAATCTGCTTCTTTTGATTGGTGAATTGAGACCATTAACAGTTATGGTTATAATTGATATGTGCTGACTTATTCTTGTCATGTTACTTTCCTGTTGTTGACTCCTTTTTTCCCCCTCTGTTTGTTTGCTTTGTCTGGTAGATTCATTCTGTTGGGGTTCATGGAGTTGTTATTTCTTTGTTATCTCTTTCTAGAATGTTCTTTAGAATATTTTGGAGTGCTGGTTTGGTGTTTATGAATTTCCTCAGGTGTTCTTTGTCATTGGAAGTAACTTATTTCTCCATCAATTTTGTTTTTCTTTTATTCTGGTACCAGGAATTGAACTCAGGACTTCGTGCTTGACAGACAGGCACTGTGCCGCTGAGCTACATCCCTGGCCCCTCTCCATCAACATTTTTTT
>NW_004955448.1:896924-898084 GCF_000276665.1 Chinchilla lanigera
TTGAGACAGGGTCTCACTATGCAGTTCAGGCTGGCCTTGAGCTTACTTTATAGCCCAGGCTGGCCTTGAACTCGCAATGATCCTCCTGCCTCAGCCTCCCGAGTGCTGGAATTATAGGTGTGTACCACCACGCCCAGCAGAACACAAGTTCTTTTTTTTTGTTTTTGTTTTTTTCCCCAGTACCAGGGATCGAACTCACAACCTTGCACTTGCCTGGCAGGCGCTGTGGTACTGAGCTAAATCTCCAGCCAGAACCCAAGTTCTTGAAGTAGGTATAGACGATCTTTTGGATTTCTGCAGGATCCATTGTGATTTTTACCCTCTTCATCCCTAGTTGCACGGATTTGAGTCTTTTTTTTTTCAATAAGTTGGCTATGGGTTGTTGATTTTATTTAATCTTGCAATGAACTGATTTTTTTTTTTTTGAGATAGGGTCTTGCTGTGTAGCTCAGGATGGCCTTGACCTCACTATATGGTACTGGCCTGGAACTCATGACAACCCTCTTGACTCAGCCTCCCAAGTGCTGGGATTACAGGCGTGCGCGACCACACTCAGCTCCAAGAACCAACTCATCAGTTCATTGATTCTTTGTATTGTTTTCTTAGTCTCCAGTGTATTAATTCTGCTCTGCTCTTTATAATTTCCTCCCTCATACAAGCTTAGGGTTTGACTTGCTCTTCTTTGTGTAGAAGCTTGAGGTTCAACATTAGGTTGTTGGGCCGGGGATATAGCTCAGTGGCACAGTGCCTGACTGGCATGTGCAAGGTCATGAGTTCCATTCCCAGTACCAAAAAAAACACCAAAAAAACCCAGCACATTACGTTGTTTATTTGCACTTGCTCTGTTTTCCTGACATGGGTATTCACTGCTATAAATTTCCCTTGTAGGACTGCTTTCACTGTGTCCCATAAGTTCTGGTATGTTGTATTGCTATTATTGTTTAATTGTAGAAACTGTCGAATTTCTTCATTAATTTCATCTGTGACCCATTGGTTGTTCAGAAGGGTGTTCTTTAATTGCATGTGTTTATGAAGTTCTTGTGGTTTCTTTTCCACTTTCATTGCACTATGGTCTGATAATACGCATGGGATAATTTCAATTCCTTTGTATTTACTTAAGCATGTTCTATGGGCTAGTATGTGGTCTATTTTGGAGAACA
>NW_004955448.1:899549-902230 GCF_000276665.1 Chinchilla lanigera
TGGTTTTTCTCCGGTACCGGGAACCGAACTCACGACCTTGCGCTTGCCAGGCAGGCGCTTTTGCCGCTGAGCTAAATCCCCAGCCCCTTTTTTTTTTGTCTTTTTGAGGCAGGGTCTGTCTATGCAGTTCAGGCTGGCCTTGAGCTCACTTTGTAGCCCAACTCAATCAATTTTGAAAGATAATTTTGCAGGCTACATCAGCTTGGGTTGGAGGTTGTTTTCTTTTAGGGCTTGAAATACTTTGATGTCTCCTTGACTTGAGGGTTTGTGTTGAGAAGTCAGCTGATTCTGATAGGCTTTTTTTTTTTTTTTTTTTTTTTTGGTTTTTTTCCTGTACCAGGAATTGAACTCAAGACCTTGAGCTTGCCAGACAGGTGCTGTGCTGCTGAGCTAAATCCCCAGCCCCCTGATAGGCTTTCTTTTATAAATAATTTGCTTCTTTTCTCTAAAAGCTTTTATTTATTTATTTATTTGTTTTTGACTTTTTGAAATACTGTCTCACTGTGCAGATCAGGCTGGCCTTGACCTCACTTTGTAGCTGAGGCTGGTCTGGAACTCACAACGATCCTCCTGCCTCAGCATCCCGAGTGCCACCATGCCCAGCTCTAACAGCTTTTATTTTTTTTATTTATTCTTTTTTTTTTATCTTTTTGAGACAGGGTCTCATGATGCAGTTCAGGCTGGCCTTGAGCTCACTTTGTAACCCAGCTGGCTTTGAATTCTCAACAATCCTCCTGCCTCAGCCTCCCAAGTGCTGGGATTACAGGTGTGCACCACCATGCCTGGCTCTAACAGCTTTTAATAGTCTGTTCTTGTGTTGAATTTCTGGAATCTTGACTACTAAATGCCTTGCTATAGATTTTTATTTTGGTGCTGACAATCGAACTCAGGACCTTGTGCTTTCCAGGCAGGTGCTGTGCCACTGAGCTATATCCCCAGCCTGATTTTTCTCTTGATTATGGCTAAAACAAAGTATGAAACACTCCACAAATTTGTGTGTCATCCTTGCATAAGGCCATGCTGATTTTCTTTTTTTTTTTGTACCAGGAATTGAACTTGTGACCTCACGCTTGCCAGGCAAACGCTGTGCTGCTGAGCTTAATCCTGAAAGGGTTTTATCCCCTAACATACTCCTTAGAAGAACTTTTAAAAACCAGATATCCCTTCATGAAAATTATAGTCCCCATCTAAAGCATTTTACCATATGTTTAAATAATTGCTTAGACGCTGGGCATGGTGGTGCAGGCCCATAATCCCAGCACTCGGAAGGCTGAGGCAGGAGGATCGTTGCAAGTTCGAGACCAGCCTGGCTACAAAGTGAGCTCAAGGCCAGCCTGCACTGCATCGCGAGACCCTGTCTCAAAAAGACAAAAAAAAAAAAAAAAAAAAAATGCCCTTGCTACTACTCAATTAATATTAGCCAAGCTGCTATACTTGTAATCATACTGGTTGATTATAGTTTTGACCCACTTTATCCCCACCTTGTAACTTTGCTCTGTAAAACTTTCTCAGAGAAGTGGACTCATTTGGATCCCTCCTGTCTCCCAGGAGCTATTTCTATTCACCATCCCTATTCCCCAATGAAGTTTCCTACCCTTCATTTAGGAATTCACTGCTATAATCTTAGAAAATTTACTAAACATTTCTGTTAAATTTTATCAAGTGAATGAATAGATTACCATCTCTGTTCTCCTTTAGTCTGAGATATCATGTTTACACTAGTATGTAAGAATTGGGAAATGTAGGCTACGTATGGCGGCACATACCTGTAATCCCAGAAGTCTGGGAGGCTGAGGCAGAAAGACTGCAAGTTGGAGCCCAGCCTGGGCAACTTATCAAGGCTGTCTCAGAATTTAACAAAGAGAGAGAAACATTCATATATATATAGAGAGAGATAGCTAGATAGCTAGATAGCTAGATATAGATATAGATATAGATAAAGGGCTGGAGACGTAACTCAATGTTAGACCCTGGATTCAATCCTGAGGACTCCCCCCCCCAAAAAAAGAAAGTTTCAATAAAAAAAAGAAAAATCATTTCAATGTACTTTTGTCAATGCTTTATTTATTTATTTAGAGACAGGGTTTTTTTAGGAGCACAAGCTTCCCTTGAACTCAAGGTGATCCTCCCGCCTTAACCTCCCAAGTCCTGGATTATAAGCATGCACCACCACACCCAGCTTTATGCATTTTTTTAAAGAAATGGCTTTTGTTCTGACCCTTTCTCAATATATATATGTATTTATTTTATATATAAATAAATACATATATATATTGTATAAATAAATACATATATATATATATTTTTTTGTCTTTTTGAGACAGGGTCTCACTATGCAGTTCAGGCTGGCCTCGAACTCGCAAAGATTCACCTGCCTCAGCCTCCTGAGTACTGGGATTACAGGCATGTGCCACCATGCCCGCCTGACTTCCACTATAAATTTAATAATGAGAAATTTTTTTTTAAATTTTAAAGAGAAAAAAGATAAACATAACAGTGACACTGAGTTTCACAACAGGTTAGTAGGACAGTTGAGAGATTGTAATTTAAAATTGTTTTATATTTTTTCATGGATATATTAATTGTATTAATTCTGTTTCCTGATGGAGGATCACTTTGAGTTTGAGGGCAGCCTCAGCTACAAAGTGAGCTCAAGGCCAACCTGAACTGCACAGCGAAAC
>NW_004955448.1:902902-924866 GCF_000276665.1 Chinchilla lanigera
TGGCCTTGAGCTCACTTTGTAGCCCAGGCCGGTCTCAAACTCGCAAGGATCCTCCTGCCTCAGCCTCCTGAGTGCTGGGATTACAGGCGTGTGCCACCCCGCCCGGCTTGGGAACTTTATTTTTCAAGTAATGGAAAATCAATGACAGACACACTTGCCGGGCTGCAAGCTTCTTTCCTCTGCTACCCTGAGTCTCCCTTTCTAGAGTTAAGCATCTCTGCTGTGTGACAGGAGGATGGCAGATGCTGAGTCACTGCACCCCTCTGATCCACAGCATACTTAGGGCGGGTACCCCAAGTAGGGGCA
The DNA here is from genome assembly GCF_000276665.1 of Chinchilla lanigera. Classification (NCBI taxonomy): domain Eukaryota; kingdom Metazoa; phylum Chordata; class Mammalia; order Rodentia; family Chinchillidae; genus Chinchilla; species Chinchilla lanigera. Next base: position 903,209 of record NW_004955448.1, read on the forward strand.
CAAATACCCAGCTCTAAACCGCATCTCGCCCTTCATGGAAAGACCGGCCTGGTGACATGGCTTGATCATGAAAGGAGGGTTTCCAAAATCATACCAGGAATTGTGCAAGAGGTTTTCAAGACCCTAGAGGTACCAAGGTGAGGTTCAGGGTGTGTAAGGAGAGGACAGGCTCTCTTGAAATGGATGAAAATAAAAAGACTTTGTATCACACTTAGAACAAGTTTTCAATAGTCATGGATAGTGGCACATGCCAGTATTTCCAGCACTCAGGAGGAACAGGCAGGATGAATGTAAGTTTGAGACCAACCTGGTTTTACAGTGAGTTCGGCAGCCTGAACTACACAGTGAGGGCCCGTCTCAAAATACAAACCAAAACAAAAGTTTTCAGTGAGAACAAACTAGAAAATCTAGAAACTGATTTTTTAAAAAAATCTGTGCTCCAGTGAGTTGTGGTGGCTCACACCTGTAATCCCAGAAGTCAGGGGGCTGAGGCAAGAGAATCACCCATGAGTTTGAGGCCGGTCTGGGCTACATAGTGAGTTTAAGGCCAGCAGGAGCTGGACAGTGAGACCCTGTCTCAATAAAATCGATAACCGACCAACCAAACAAATAAGTAAACAAAATCTGTGTTCACATCACCCAGGAAAGTTGCTTAATACTTCTTTTCTGAGCCAGAGTCTTACTATGTATTTCAGGTTGACCTTGAACTCACTATGTAGCGCAGACTGACCTTGAACTCACTGCAATCCTCTTGCTTCAGCCTCCCAAGCGCTGAGATTATAGGCATGTGCCACCACATCCAGCGCTTAATTCACTTTGAGAATTACTCCTTTCGGGATATTTTTGTGTGTTCTGCCTTTGGTTAGGTGAAATAAATATTTGGTGAGATCATGTATGTTTTCTAGTAGAGCTAAAGCAGGTATAGCTGGGCTGTGCTGTAGCTCAGTGTCCAGCACTTGCCTGGCAGGTACAAAGCCCAGGGTGGGTCCTGCGCCCCCTTAATTTTTCTGGCGTTGCTTTTGGCATTCCAGGTTCCCAGGGGTTTCTACCTCATGTCTTATGGTTTGAACTCTTTGATAAGTTTGAGTATTTTTCTGAAGGTCAGGTAGAACTAATGAAAATTAGAGAGAACCGCTTTTTAGTGAAAGGGTGGGAGGCGCGTTTGCGCGGCGCGGAGTGCTGAGAGACTGGTGAGGAAACGGTCCCACTTTCCCGAGGTGGCGTAGAGGGCTTAGGCTCAGATGGTAGAGGAAACTAAAGCGATGCAGCTTTCTTCTTTTTATTCCCTCCTTCTTCCTCCTTAGTAGAACTCCAGTTTTATTCAGGTGTCTACTTCAGGGAAGATGACCACGTTCCTGGTTCAGAGGTGTATCCTGATTTGTCTAAACCAGTCACACAAGTCTATATTCCTTGCCGCTATTTGTGACTATTTTTTAAATGAGCATGACATGCAGCTTCGGGCGCTGGGCGCTGGGCGCTGGGAAGGCCGCGCAGGGAGCCCTGGGAAAGGTCTCCGCGTTCATCCTCACGTGCACGAGCAGGGCCTTACGCCGCATCCGCTCAGGTGGGCTCCAGCGCAGCGCCCAGCTCTCCGGGCCCCCTCCTGCACCCGCGGGGCAGCTGGTGCAAACAGAAAGGCAGAAACAGCCAGGGTCCTGATTGCGTCGTTCAGCCACCTGCTCTCCCATTTCCTGAGTTTGTTTCACGAGGAGAATAATGACACTGAAGACTTGCAAGGCGGGATGGAAGGAGAGGAAGACAGCGACACTGCCAGGGCTGTACTTTTTTGGGTGGTACTGGAATTGACTCCACCCAGGGCCTTCACACTTTCGAGACAGGGTCTTACTAAATTTCTGTTCTCCAGACTGGGCTTGAATGTTTGATGCTCCCGCCTTGGCCGTGGTAAATGTTCATGGTGAAGAGCAGCAGTGTTTCTGGTAGAAACGACCCGCACCTGGTCAGTCATGGAGGCGGAGCTGAGGGCTAATATCAGCGCCCAAGCCGTCAATGTGGATGTTATCTGCGAAAACTGACACCTCTGGGGGGAATCCAAAACCAGAAGAAAACTGGACATGGTGGTGCACGCCTACAAGCCGGGCCCTCTAGGAGTCTGAGGCAGGAAGATTACAAGTTTGAACACATCTTGGGCAGTTTAGCAATTTGGACCCTGTCTCAAATTAAAAAGTAAAGAAGGGGCTGGGTTTATAGTAGTGTGATGGCTCTGGGTTCAATCTATGTGCGCGTGTGCACACACATGAGGGAAAGATATTGAAATTATCATCTGTTTAAAGAAAAATGTGCCTCTGCCAACCTATTCTTTTTTTTGTTAGTTTTTTTTGTTTGTTTTTTGGTTTTTTTAAAGTTTTTTGAGACAGGGTATTGCTATGCAGTTCAGGCCAGTCTGATCTTGAACTCACTGTGTAGCCCAGGCTGGCCTCAACCCCACAGAGATCCTTCTGCTTCAGCCTTCCAATTGCTGGGGTTACAGGCATGTGCCATTGCGCCAGGCTTTTGTTTTTGTTTTTTGTTTGTTTGTTTAACATCTCTGGTTTTAAAAGAGGTGTCTTATTTATCTCCTACCACTCCAGTAATATGAAAGTTCAGGGAAAAAACAGGAAAATTCAGTCTTATTCTGACTGAATCAGAGCATAATCTTTTTTTTTTTTTTTTTTTTGGTCTTTTTGAGATATGGTGTCGCTATGTAGTTCAGGCTGGCCTTGACCTCACTTTGTAGCTCAGGCTGGTCTCAAACTTTCAACAATCCTCCTGCCTCAGCCTCCTGAGCGCTGGGATTACAAGCATGTGCCCCCACGCCTGGCTCAGAGAGCATAATCTTTAATGAACCAGATTCTTTGTGGCTTTTGCAGAACAGAGAAAAAGAAAAATGCATCTGAGTAGACAATCTGTCTTATGAGAATAATGACAGTTGTATGAGTCTGTTTTTCATTTCTATAATGAGTTACCTGGGGCTGGATAACCTTACAGTGAAAAGTAATGTAGCTTATGGTTCTGGAGAGTCAAGGGTGGACTCTTGTGATGATGACCTTCATGCTGGCAGTGGTCCAAGACAGCGCAGGGCACTGCACGCCAGAGACAGGAGCACCTGGGTGTGAGCATTGCCTCTGGTCTCTCACTGTCTCTCTGCATAAAAAACCACCAGTGTTTTCAGTCACAGGGACTCCATTCTGATGATCACATGTAGCCCTAATCACTTCCCAAGGCTCCACCTCTACAAGCCACAGGAGGATTCTCTTTCTATCTTCGTACCTCCTAAAGAGACAGAAATCCCAGCGTTTGAAGCTGGGGGGTACATCAAACCACTTCCAAGCCACAGCAACATCTCTAGTATGTCAGGTTTTGTGCAGAGGGTTTTTGGGTTTTTTTTTGATACTGGGAATTGAACTCAGGACTTGCACTTGCCAGGCAGGCGCTTGTGCTGCTGAGCTATATCCCCCGCTGTGCAGAGGGTTTTTGCAAACTATTTCCAATCCTCTTTTTTTTTTTTTTTGTCTTTTTTTTTGAGACAGGGTGTAGCTAAGCAGTTCAGGATGGCCTTGAGCTCACTTTGTAGCCCAGACTGGTCTCAAACTCGCAACGATCCTCCTGCCTCAGCCTCCCAAGTGCTGGAAGTACAGGCATGTGCCACCATGCCCAGCTCTCCAATCCTGACTCTGCCTGGGAGGTATTATTAGTCCAGATTTATAATGAGGGAAGTAGAGGTTTAAACAGATTAAGTAATTCACCCAAAGACATAGTTGGTGTTACTTGAGACCAGGTCCACGTTTCCAAGGCACATGCCCCTGTAGGCACACGCTGCTGGCTGTTTGAGAAGGAGAGGGAAAAGCAAGGAAAGCAGTGGCTGGGAACGTACACACTCTTCATTAGTGGATGTCTGCCAGAGCCAGGGAGGGAGCAACTGGAAAGATGGTAGCAAGCCCTGAATTCCGCTGCCACCGCCCAGTCTCCATAGCCAGCTAGGTGATCTTGAGACTCTTAGATGTAGAACGCACAGTTCCAAGGCAACCTGGTCCTCCACTACGGGAGAAATTTCATATTTACTGAAAATGCCTTTTTCCAAAGCTGTGCTGGTGGGAGGGCACTACAGCTGGAAAAGGCCTGAAGGATTCAGGGAGTGGTCCCAGGGTTCTGTCTGCAGCTGGCTTGTCTTTTCACTGTATACTGCTTTGGTTAGACTCGTTCATGGCCGTGGTTTTTTCTACCTTTTCCACGTGAATGAGTCCCAAATATTTATACAGAGGGCTCTTTCCGCTCGCACACCACCTCATGTTTCCTCCCGGTGTTCTCGCCCGCATCTCAAACGCAGCAGTCTGAAACTGAACCAGCATTCCACCCTCAACTGAAACCTCTTTTCATCCAGCATTCCTTCTCCTGCGCAGTCATGCCAGCCAGCTCATGAGCTCAGGAGCTACTGAGCTCAGTGTTAGTATCCATAAAATGGGGGTAAAACTGGAACAAAAACGCAGAGCACACACATACACTGGCCTACTTCTCTTGCTCCAGCTCCTGGGAAAAGACAAAAATTAAATTATAGCAATAACCAGGAGGCTTAATATATTTAAAGTTACTGGTAGGGGCTGGGGGTTTAGCTCAGTGGCAAAAGCGCCTGCCTGGCAAGCGCAAGGTCGTGAGTTTGGTTCCCGGTACCGGAGAAAAACAAAAATAAATAAATAAATAAATAAAGTTACTGGTACCTCTAGCAGTGTTACTCAAAACTGTACGCAATGGATAACATCCAGAAGGGAACTGACTGCAAAGCGGAGGCCAGGGACAGAGGCCTCTAACTTCAGCACCCTTTGTAACTCTTGGATGCACCTAGACTGTTCAAAACAGCAAGCAAATTAAAACCACCGTGAGAAAACAGTGGCTGACGCATGTAAGACTCCGAGCACAGGCTTTCCTTCGTAGGTGGCACGTGCCCATCAGCATCAACACCAGGACCGAATTACAGGCCTTGAGCTCTTTTCTGTCTCTTGACAGGGCAGGGATAATTTTAGAGAACGCCACAGCCCAGGCAGCAGCAGCACCGCCCAGCCCTTCTGCACCTGTCGCTGGCGCACGGTGGCGGAGGTGATCTGCTGGGTGATGGGGTCCGTCATGCGGCGGCACACGCTTGTGTTCGGATCACGCAAGTGAGCAAGAATAAACGTGTGTGCTCCCTCTTGCCCTGTCCGAAGTACTCCCTGCTCAGAAATGTGCACTGTACAGAGAGTTCACAGGGGTGAGAGACATCGACTTGTGATAGCCCTCTGGCTCATTCAGAGAAGCTGGGCTCTGGAGAAAAATTCTACAAACACTCTTTCTGTCTCCACGTCAACTTCACCGACGTGGTGGCCTCAGATCGCTACCCAACTTCTCCGAGCCTTACCATACTTTGTGTACAAAGTGGTTGTGATAATCTCATTGCAGAGTCGTTGGGGAGGGCGAGGGCTAAATGTCACCACGTGGGTAAGCCGTCTCACTCACAGTAGGTGCTCACTCTTCAGGGCTGGGGGAGGGTGCTGGGGTTCAAACCCAGGGCCCTGCTCATCAAGGCCCGCACTGTAACAGGGAGTCGCATCCAGTGAGGCGCTCTGTAGTGACGATTGCTGGCTGCTTTGGTTTCTTTGGGTTTGTGGCTAGTTTGTTTTGTTTTGTTTTGCTTTGTTTTTGTTTTTTGTGGCAGGGTCTCTCTCTATGCAGTTCAGGCAGGCTTTGAACTCGCTATGTTGCTCAGGCTGGCCTTCGCTCACTGTAATCCTCCTGCTTCAGCCTCCTGAGTGCTGGGATTACAGGCATTCTTTGGTTTTTTTCAAAAGCAGTTTTTTTTTTTTTTGTCTTTTTGAGACAGGGTCTCGCTATGCAGTTCAGGCTGGCCTTGAGCTCATTTTGTAGCCCAGGCTGCTCTCGAGCTTGAAACAATTCTTCTGCCTCAGCCTCCTGAATGCAAGGCCTCCCCCTCAACTTCTAAAATTTTACTTTGAGACAAGATCTTGCTAAATTGCCAAGGCTGGCTTGAACTCGAGATTCTCCTGTCTCAGCCTTCCAAGTTCTGGGATTACAGGCTGGCACTGCCACATCCAGCATGAGGTTTCAATTTTTGAAACCAAAAAATCAGTATCAGACACATTTTGATTGGCTAATGCATTTTGCTATTTATGAAATAACAAGCAAGATTGTTCTTTTGATTACAGAGGTAAAAAGTCAGCGGAAGGGATTTTAGTTCTGGTTATAGCTCACCAGGCTGGCTATGGCATCTCTGAGACTGCAAGGGCTGCTGCCGGGTTAGGCTGTGAGACTGGCCACACGTCCTCCCAGTTCAGGGCCATTCAGTTAATGGCCAGAGTCGCCCGCCTTGTGAACAGCTCAGTGAGGATAGGATCAGCTGTGAGAATTCTTGCTTCAGCGCCTGAAATTAGAGTTAAATGTGTGAGGTTATCTGTAACCCTAACACACGGGAGGCCGAGGCAGTAGGATCACTGCAAGTTCAGCTGGGACTACATAGTGAGACCCTGTCTCAAAAAAACCAAAAAGTAAGTAAGTAAATAAAAATGAAAATAAAGGGCCAGGTGCTAACATTCACTATGGACCTAAATCCTTACCAGCCTTGTTACTCCCCCTGCACCTTCGCTCCCCTCTAAATCCCAACCTGCTCACCCCCGACTCCTCAGGAAGAAGGCAGGACGGGCCTGAGTTCCACACAACACCCACTGTGCACAGTGCTTCCCATCGCAGTAATTCTTTTTTTTTTGTCTTTTTGACACAGGATCTTGTTATGCAGTTCAGGCTGCCCTTGAGCTCATTTTGTAGCCCAGGCTGGTCTTGAACTTGAAACGATCCTCCTGCCTCAGCCTTCTGAGTGCCAGGATTACAGGTGTGTGTCACCACACCAGACATCAATCACAGCAATTCTAATCACCCAGTGTTGTTTTGTTGTTGTTTTGTTTTGTTTTGTTTTTTTCTTTTGTACTGAGAATCGAACTCATGACCTCAGGCCTGCCGTGCAAGCACTTATGCCTCTGAGCGATACCCCTGGTCCTCACCCAGTGTTGTGAGTGGCGGGTGCCGCCAGGCCGTGAACCGCGTGGTGGAGGAGACTCTGGAGACCCGGTCTTGGGCTCAGAAGCCTGTGGTGTGTGGAGGGGAGGGTCAGAGTGGGAGCCCAGATTTCAGAGCCCATGTGGGGCACACATGTTGTTTACATCCACAATCACATAAAAGGTGCTGAGCCACCCAAGAGGGTTTTGCCAACAGATAGAAACACTTACCACGCAGCAGTTATGATGGCCGAATTGCTGAAATGCAGCTAGAAATGAAGGGACACAGTTACAAAACTGCACTAGGGTTTGCTAGTCGTTCCCGTCAGAGTACTCCGGTTTGCTTTCTGGCATAGAAAACGTAGTTTCCAAAGAAATCATTAGATATAGAGTATCTCACTTCAAAATATTCATTAAGCCAGGCGTGGTCACGCATGCCTGTGATCCCAGCACTCGGGAGGCTGAGGCAGGAAGATTGCCATAAGTTTAAAGCCAGCCTGGGCTATATAGTGAGTTCAAGGCCAGCTTGAAGTACACGGTAAGTCCCAGTCTCAAAATAAAATAAAATGAAAATATGATTTTTAAATATTAAAAAGGGTGAAGAAAGGACAGAAACAAAATTTTAGGAGTTGGTACCTCATGTAACAAACAGAGAAAGCTAAATTGTAAATTAGCAGATGTGGAAACCAAGAAGCAATCCAGTGTCCATGAGGGCCCTTGAGAAAAGCCCCCCCCCCAAGCCATTTGACTGACTATCTCCTTAAGCAGAAGGTGTAAGGTTTTCTTCCCTATGCGGACAATAAGGCTCTCTAAGCCAGAACAGGGGTTACTAGGTGTGAATAAACTGGCAAGACTGCTGAAAGAAGGCAGTGCTGAATAATAAAGGTTTTTGTGCTGAGGTGTTGTGCTCTTCAGTTTGTTTGTTTATTGATTGATTGATTGATTGATTGTTTTTTTGAGGCAGGGTCTCGCTATGCAGTTCAGGCTGTGCTTGAGCTCGCTTTGTAACTGAGGCGGGTCTCGAACTCACAGTGGTCCTCCTGCCTCAGCCTCCCAAGTGCTGGGATCACAGGTGCGCCCCACCATGCCGGGCAACATACTCCTCAGTTTATATCCAACCTCCAGAATGCTGGCAGCCACTGCTAACCAGCCCCTCTAGGAAAGCGAACTGACATTTCTCCCCCAGAAAATGTGGGAAAAAACCGAATACAAGAAACATGACCTAGAGCCAATGCCCCCTCCCATAGAAATGGCCCTGGCAGAGCCCAGAGACTGAAAGCAGCCCACGCCATCGCCGTGGCACAGAGCTGTCCCTCAGCTCGAAAACCAGTCGGGGCCGGGAGCGCCAGACAGCTGAGGAAAAGCTCTGCCGGGGAAGCGGGAGGCGCAGCACACGCAGACAGGCGAGCGAACGGCTGGAGAGGAGAGAGCCCTGCGAACGTGTGGGGAGACAGAAATATTAAAATCAACACTAGAGAACGAAAAGAACGGTTAGGAATTGAAAATACAAAAATAGAGTTTAAAAACTTAACAGAAGGTTTATGTCCAAAGTCGAGAAACTCCCAGAAGTGAAAGCCAAATGACAACAGAGAGGACAAGAGGAAAGAAACGACGGAGGACCGTCCCGAGGCTCAGGTACCCTCGCACACGGGGACCCCAGGAAGAGAACAGAGATGAGACAGAACGATGGGAAGAGCGCATGGTGAACTGATGATTAACAAGATGTCCCCATCTAGTGGGGACCCCCCGCTGGCAGAGCCCCCAGTACTCACACAACGGGTGAGAACAGACCAGCACTGAGGCACAGCGACATGCTGCTTCAGAACCCCGGAGACAGGAGAAAAGCCCACAAGTTCTCAGAGGAGAACGCAGGTGTCACACCCGACACGGTGAAAGCAGGGTTGAGAGCAGGAATCCAAATGTTGGAAGACAGCGTGGGAGCTAATCCGGGTCCACACCGGACACAAGACACTGTTTTCAGTTTCTACCAGATGAAGTGAAATAGGAAGCGGAGCTGTAGGAGAACTCTTGGGGGAAATTCTACCTGCAAATACAGCTCTATAGCACAGGGACTGAGAGCAAATACTCAGTGTTCCAGAGCTGGATGGAGAAATAGATGACAGCAGGATTCCTTCTTAATCCGTGGATATCAACAGAATCACAATAATGATAGCTAAAGCGTGTCAGGCATCTTACCAAGCACGTCTAACACAAATCAGCTGTGTAGTTCTCATGACAATCTAAACAGGCAGAAATAACGACCACAATTTCTTTCTTTCTTTTTTTTTTTTTTTTGTCTTTTTGGGACAGGGTCTCACTATGCAGTTCAGGCTGGCTTTGAGCTCACTTTGTAGCCCAAGCTGGCCTCAAACTTGCAACGACCCTCCTGCCTCAGCCTCCTGAGTGCTGAGATTACAGGCCTGTACCACCATACCCGGCACAACCACAATTTCACATTTTTACACTTGATCTTAGCCAAAAGGCTGAGAAGTGATCCACAATTTCACATTTTTAGTTATAATAATTAATTTACCAAGGTTACACACAGTGAAGAAGAGGGGCTAGACCCATTCTTTTAACCATTATGCTGTGGGGTTTGTTTGTCTGCTTATTTGCTTTAGATACTGGGGAATGAATCCAGGGCCTTCACAATGAGCTATATCCACAGTCCTTTTTTACTCTGGGACAGATTCTCCTTTAGTCACTAAATTGCCCAGGCTAGGCTCACCTTTATGATCCTTCTGTCTCAGCTTCCCAGAGGGCTGGGATTATGGGTATGTGCCCTCAGGGCTGAGTAAATGTAAGTATTATTTTCTAAGACACTATAGTTGCTGGGTATGATGGTGCATGCCTACACTCTCTGGGCTTTGAGAAGCAGTGGAAGGACTGGAAGTTTGAGTTTAGCTTGAGCAACTTAAAACAAAACAAAACACACACACACACACACACACACACACAAAAGGGTTGGGGATATAGCTCAGTGCAAGGGCCCTGGGTTCACTCCTCAGAATCCCCATCCCAAAATTTGCATTTAAATATTGCATTCACAACATTTGTTAAGCTCAATATATCTGCTCTCACTGACTTCTTTTTTTTTTTTTTGAGATAGGGTCTTGCTATGTAGTTCAGGCTGACCTTGAATTCACCACATGGTTCAGGCTGGCCTCAAACTCGCAGTAATCCTCCTACCTCAGCCTCCCAAGGGCTGGGATTACAGGCATGTGCCACCATGCCTGGCTCACTGACTCCTTAAGACAGGAAAAACAGGCTTAGGAAAACTCTATTTTATGCTCTTAATATGTCGAGAAAGAGAACACAGAGGAAGGAGGAAGATCAGCTTTAATGTTATCACAAAATAAAATCATGAACCCAGTTCATGATTTTTTTAAAGTGAGTACCTTAGCAAGCTAGAAAGAATTTTAGGAAACAATGCAAGGAAAGAAAAACACTGGTCATGGTGGTAGACACTTGTAATTTTAGCTACTTGGGAGGCTGAGGCAGGAGGATTACAAATTTGAGGCCAGCTTGGGGAACTTAGCGAGACCCTGTCATAAAATACAATAATAAAATAAAATAGCAGGAGATGAACCTCAGCAGCAGAACACTTGCCTAGCATACATTGGCCATTGGTTCAATCCTTACCACCAAAGATTAAAAAAAAGAAAGCTTCATGCTTAGTTATGGGGTTCAAAAGAAAGTAGCCACGTTTCAGTTTTAGCTGGATCTCTGCTCATTTGCTCGGACATATTAATGCCCAGAATACAACAGGGTTTTGCACAAGGCTTTTATAAGCTGGCCTCGCAGCAATTCTGTGCACCCGCATGCTGAGTTCTCCATAAACGTGCTTCCATTGCTCTCAGTTGAGCCTGCAGTAACTTTAGCCTTCTTCCAGATGTTTCCTGACATCAGCATCCAAGATGTGCTGGCCAGCTGTCTGTGAAACGCAGGAACTCTGTGCTGTGCGCATTAGTTATGCAAATGGAAAGCAATGACAAGAAGCCAAGGTAGAGAATAAAAAAAGAACGAGGGGAGGAACTCCGCCAAGGCTTTACTGGCACATGCGTAGGTAGAAAGCCAAGAGAGCAAGCTGTCTTTGATCAAAACCCCCAGCAGCCTTTGCTCCCACTGCCCACGCAGAGGGATGCGCGTTCTCAGTTCCCAGGTCAGGCCTGGGTTTCTGGACGCTTCCACCGTCTGTTTTGGTGGTGATAGGGATACACCAAATAGCTACAGATCTATCAAACATCTAGCCAGTTTCTTCTTTGCTCTACTTTGTGAACAAAGAAATATCTGCAGAGACCAGAGGCTAATTCCCCAAAGTGTAATTCTCAGTAAATGAATAAATGGTCCTTGAAAAAAAGTCAAGTGAGTTTAGGAAAAGCTAAGTTACACAAAGTTAAGTAACTCTCTTTCCCAGAACACTCGCGGGGCCTCTGGCATGTTCTTGGGCACTGGGGGTGACGGCACTCAGGCCCCTCGACGGGATCTGGACTAGAGGCAGTCGGGTTCTCAGCTTTAGTCACAGGTCAGAAGCCGGTGCTGGGAGGACGGAGCAGTAGCCCTTCGCCTTGGGACTGTTCAGACAGAAACCGGGGAGGTTAAGTCAGGAAAGGCGGGCTATGGGCGCCACAATTCTGCGGTAGGGCAAGGTGAGTGGGGCTGCCACAGCCGGGAGAGGAAAGCTAGAGCCCGGCAGGTGGTAGAAGCAGCTGTGAGTTCAGCAACTGCCTTGTTAAGCTTGGGATCGCAGAGCACTTGATGGGCAGTTAGTTTGGGGCTGAGAACGCTGATTGCCTCTAGTCCAGATTCCCTCAGGGGCGCCCAAGTCCCGTCATCCCCAGCGCCCAAGAACTCCCTCGAAAGCCACAAGCCCTGTTGCTCAGTTTGTTCATGGTGCCTCTGCCTCATTGCCTCTTCTCTTCCCTCCTAGGATTCAGTTCACATAAGACTCCCGGTGGCCAAACAGGCTTCAGGTCTATCGGGCGTTTCCATTCCAGTCCACCTCTCCGAAGGGCAGCGTATTTCTCTGTTTCTCAGATCAAATTCCTGGAAGGAAAGACTCTGCGGGGTGCAGGTCATCTTCTAGTGAGGCTGGGCAAGCACTGTCCTCCCTGGTCAAGTTGTGCTGTGTCCAGTGAGACTTGGAGAAGGACCTTAGGCCTGCACAGCGCAGAGCGTGACCAGGTAGACAGGCAAGTTCCATGCTCTGGCGTCAAGTCCTGGCTTGTCCCTCAGCAGCTGTGGACCAATGGCAGCTTATTTGATCTCGGTGCTTCGATTTCTTCACTTGTAAAATAGTTTTAATTTATAATACCTATCTAGATCATAGAGTATTGTGAAGATCAGATGATTAATACCAGCAAAATACTTGTAAAACATTATCATTATTCCCTTTTAACAAAGGAAGAAACTGAGGTGTAAAGAAACTTAGCAACTTGCCTTACCTTGTAAAGACCAGAGCCAGGATATGAACCCAGATTCACGGCCAAAGCCTGTCCTTTTAACCACTGTGCAAAGTGATTTCACTCCTTGGCTGCAGGAAGACTTCCCTGGTTAACTCCACCCAGGCGGACTGTGTGTGGACTCAGTCATGGTTGGAGTCTGAAAGGAAGAGGGGCAGAGAGCCAGGCGTGGTGGCACACGGCTGTAATCCCAGCATTCGGGAGGCTGAGGCAGGAGGATCGTTGTGAGTTTGAGACCAGCCTGGGCTACAAAGTGAGCTCAAGGCCGGCTTGAACTGCATAGCGAGACCCTGTCTCAAAAAGACCAAAAAAAAAAAAAAAAAAAAAAAAAAAAAAAAAAAAGGAAGGTGGGCAGGCAAGAGGTGTAGGGAGAAGCAAAGCGTTTTACACCCCCCGAAAATGAAGAGTATTCACAATCTTGACACAATAGTGAACAGTATATGAAACCACTTGTAAATTGTAGCAAATAATTCTACCTTTATTATGAGCAGGACTTGGTGGAGGCAACACAAACCAAGCAGACCCACCTTTATTTCATTTTTGAGTTGCCGAGGGTCAGCATCTTCCAGAGTGTCTTCTCAGGAGTGTGCAAGAATGTCTGTGTGCATGTCAGCACGCGTCCTAAGGCCACTTGTCTCCAAGCACTGTGATGTTATTTCTCTCTTCTATCTCTTCCCAAGGCTGTATATGAAGATTTTTAAATTTCATTTTATTTTATTTTTGAGATAGGGTCTCACTGTGTACTTCAGGCTGACCTCAAACTCTGTAGTCCAAGCTAACCTCAAACTTAAAAGATCTTCCTGCCTCAGCCTCCTGAGTGTTGAGATTACAAATGTGTGCCACCATGCCCAGCAAAGATTGTTTTTTAAGAAATTAAGTTCCTAGGTGCTAGGGATATAGCTCAGTGGTGCAGGTGCCTGCCTGGCAAGCACAAAGTCCTGAGTTTGATTCCTGATTACCCAAAAAAAAATAAGTTCCTAAAATGAAGAGAGAAGGATGTGTTAACAATAACCAGTAATATTTTCCATCCAAGTCATAGCTTTAAGTCCAAAATTTTTTTATTAGTTACTCTTCTGTGGCTGGGACAAAATACCCGACACACACAATTTAAAGGAGATGTTTCAGCTCACGGCCAATAGGCGCCAGGCTAGAAACAGCACAGCGGAAGAAAGCTACTCGCCCCATGGAAGCCAGGAAGCAGGAGGGGGAAGAACCGGAGAGGAAGGGGCCAGAGGCCAGGTGCCGGCCCTGAGGGTGCGCCCCGGGGCCCGCCGCACACCGCAGGTGCTTCGCCAGTCCGCCGGGTGTCTCTCAAGCCAATTGAGTTCACAATCAAGGTTAATCATCAGTTCCTTGAAAAACTATGCTTCATCTAACCATAGAAATACTGGAGCTACAAGTTTTCGTACACACTGCTTCATGCAGGGGGAGATTACACAAAAAGCTGAAGGGAATTGTCTGGAAGAACTCAGTCATGCGCTTTGGACTTCAGGGAGACGAGCTCATGACTGAGGTTGGTAGTGTGGCCGTTCTGCGTGACAGTGGTCTGGCTTAGCCAGATGTTTCACCACCTGTCACAGAAGGCATGGCGCTCCCCCCAGAGAACCAGCGGATGCGCTCGCTCTGTGGGGCGGGGCTCGGGGGGCGGGGCGCGGAGACTATTCCATGAACGGCCTTCTGCAGCTCTGGGTGTGCACAGCCACATGACCTGACCACGCGTTTCCATGCTTTGCAGACTTCTGCCCTCGGATGCACCAGCGGGCTTCTCTCCGGGTCACTCTGTGGCGCCTGCTTTTGACCAAGTCCCCAAGGGACAATTTCAAGGGTCACTGCTGGTTTTCTTCTCCCCTACCCTGTCCGCATCAGTGGGACAGTCTTTCTTTCACTGCGGACACATCTTTCTACTTTTCTAACTACCACTTGGGTTGTTTCTCCGGGTCCCTGGTGGCATCCCTCGTGTCCGTCTGACTCCAGAGTTAAAGGTGGAGGCCCCAGGGCCAATTGGGATCCACGTAGCAGCCGGCTTGGTGCGTTCCAGGCTGTCTCTTGTTTCCCTGGCAGGTATGTTCTCGGCTGCAGCGCTTCATCTTGGCTGTGTGCTTGGAACACTTCTTTCAGGTCTCCACGCCCCTACTCCCTCACCACTGTGCAAATGGCCTGAAGTTCACCTTCTCAATGAGGCCTCCTCAGCTTCCCGGTTTAAAATCGGGCTGGCCGGGTGTGGTGGTGCACGCCTATAATCCCAGCACTCGGGAGGCTGAGGCAGGAGGATCGTTGCGAATTCGAGACCAAGCTGGGCTACAAAGTGAGCTCAAGGGCAGCCTGAACTGCATAGCGAGACCCTGTCTCAAAAAGACCAAATAAAATAAAATAAAATAAAATAAAATAAAATAAAATAAAATCATGGGCCAACTCCATGCCCTTCACAAACTTATCCCTAATTATCTTTCTTAATTTTTCATAACATTTATCATCCTCTGAGATACTATATAATTCACTGCTCTATACAGTATGTAATGTATCTACCAATATATAATATATTTGTAGATATATTAGATATAGCTTAATGCAGTGTATATATTTTTAACATAAATGGTTCAATCTCCAATCCAAAATTACATTTACATCTCTAGTTCTTTTTTTTTTTTCCGGTCTTTTTGAGACAGGGTCTTGCTATGCAGTTCAAGCTGGCCTTGAACTCACTTTGTAACCTAGGCTGGTCTTTAACTCGCAATGATCCTCCTGCCTCAGCCTCCCAAGTGATGGGATTACAGGCGTGTGCCACCACACCCGGCCTACGTCTCTAGCTTTCTTTTTCTGTGTATATTACATTTTGAGCCCTTTTTTCCTTCCCAGATATACACGAACATACATTTAACTTATATAACATATGCAGATACACAGAGGATGATCTAAAATAGGGTGAATGTTTAATTTAAAAAATGTATTACAGTAAAAGACACATTTCCATAAATCCTCCTCAAAATGCTCTAGATTTGAACACACTTATCACATAGTCTTTGATTTTTTTTAATCACATTGTCTTTACCACTTTCTGAAGCAGTTCTGGAAGTCCTCTTTCATGAGCGTCTTTACAGGAGTGATAACAATATGGTGAATGCTGCCACTGAATGCCAACCAGTGGAAAGACATGCTAGTGAAAACACAGTGTGTCCTCATCCACCTTATTCACTGCCTCTGGCACTTCCCCAAGTCATTTTTTTTTTTTTTTTTGGTACTGGGACATCAAGGCAGCCATGACAATGTGACTAAAGGCTCAAAAAAAGAACTTCCAGAACTGCTTCAGAAAGTGGCAAAAACCAAGGGAAATGTATGTTCAAAGATGGAGTATTTTGAGATGGGCTAATGGTAATGCATCTTTCACTACAAAGAATTATTATTATTATTATTATTTATTTATTTATTTTTTTGAGACAGGGTCTGCTTTGCAGTTCAGGCTGGCCTCAAACTCACTAAGTAGTCCAAGCTGGCCTCAAACTCATGACAATCTTCCTGCCTCAAAGCTGAGACTATAGGCATGCACTACCACGTCCAGCTAAAATTGTTTTTATTTAAATACACACTTCTTTTTTTTTTTTTTTTTTACCACATGTCATGTATTTTTATGTTGTGATTCTCCAACCTCAGCTTCCCAAAAGCAGGAATTACAGGTGTCTCCCACTGTGCATGCCTCCGACTCATATATTTATTTAACTGCTCATTTGACAGCTGTATTTTAGGTGTTCAAAAAGAATCTCAAAAATAACGCAGCCAAAAACTAACGCTTGTCATACACCCTTCCCCCAAATCCAGTCTGTATCATCTCAGCAGCCATGCCCTGCCTCCAGCCGCTTGGACCGAAACCTGGAGTCCTGATGTATTCTTCCCTTCTCCTCGTGCTCTCTATTTAATCCATCAGCGAGTCACGTCAGTTCTTCTGCAAAGATTCTCAGACGTGTATTCCTCGTCTTCTCTACTGCGCCACTGCGTTCCTGCCATCGCGGCCCTCGCCGGGAAGATGGCACTGGCGGCTCCCTGCGGATGCTTGTGCTCTAGTCCTTCCACCAGCACTCCATGCTTCACACGCAGCCCCGCCAGTTCGTTAAAGCATTGAGCAGATTCTTCGCTTTAAAAGCTGCAATGGAAAATCTAAAAATTGCCAATGGTCTCTGAGGTCCTACATAAAATGTCCCCTGGGCAACTCCTCTGTCCCCAACTCCTGCAAGTGCCGCTTTCATCCCATTCAGTTTTGGGATGGTTTCTCTCAAGGGGCCAAATTCACGCCTACCACCAAGCTTGGGCATGGTATTTGTTTTTTGTTTTTCTGTTTTGTTTTGTTTTTTCTTCTGGTATCAGGAATCAAACTCATGACTTTGCATTTGCCAGGCAGGTGCTGTGCTGCTGAGCTAAATCCCCAGCCCCTGGGCATGGTATTTGTTATACATATGCCTGAAAAGCTCATCCCTTAGATCTATGTGGGTTTTTTGTTTTTGTTTTTTTGAGAGATCTCAGTGTATATATATATATATATACAGTAGTTCAGGCTGACCTTGAACTCACAATTAGTCTAGATTGGCTTTGAACTCATGGCATTTTCTCCCCGCCCACTGCTAGGATTACCAGTGTGTGTCAACATACCCCTCATACTTCATCACCTTGGTTTTAAGCTCTCCTACCTCAAAGAGGGCTGCTCTGCACACCATCTACAGACCTCCTTACTCACTCCCAGTGATGGCTACGGCTTAGATCCGCAGTCTCACATGTGGAGGTAGGGCACGCTGGAAGGGCAGCCCAGTGGGGTCATGACTAGGAAGACAGCATTCCTTCTAGCTTTTCCTTTTTTTGTCGTCTCCTGGCCACCAGTGAACCACTCGCCTCTGCCTCTGCCATGGGATCTCTGCCTCTGCCTTGGAGCCAGCCCACGACGGACTGAACCACGGAATTATGGGGCAGAGTAAGTCGTGCCTCCTTCACACTGTAGGTGTGGGGCTTCTTGTCCCAGTGACTAGAGATGACGAATGCACTCACATTTGTCTCATTTTCTTCATCACATCTGCACACCTGGCCCTCTCTAAGATCACTTCTTAGGTGTCGTTGCTGCTTCTCCGCTATCTGCCTTCTGAACCACTACCGGCTCTTCTGCACATTCTTGTCTTCTCTGTGCTCGCCCTGCGCCTGACAGGTTTGGTTTATATTTCTATATTTAATCACTATTGAATAAAGTTAAAGTAGTGGAAAGAAAGGAAAGGTGAACCAAGTAGAATTTCATAAATTTAAATTTAAAATTATTGAAAACCTTGACAGGAAAAGGGATAAAAGGGGTGAGAGAAAACAAAAAGTTTTACATTTATTTAAATCAGGCTTTTTCTGTAGCCATGTCTCCCTTTCTCTCTCTCTCCTTTTTTTTTTGTTTTTTTTTGTTTTTTTTTTCCGGTACTGGGAATTAAACTCACGACCTTGCCAGGCAGGTGCTGTGCCGCTGAGCTACATCCCCAGCCCTCTTTTTTTTTTTTTTGGTCTTTTTGAGACAGCGTCTCACTATGCAGTCCAGGCTGGCCTCACTGGCCTTGAGCTCACTTTGTAGCACAGACTGGTCTCAAACTCGCAAGGATCTTCCTGCCTCAGCCTCCCGAGTGCAGGGATTACAGACGTGCACCACTGCACCCAGCTTCAAGGTTTCTTAGATACTGACAAAATCTTCTATTAAAGGGAAAGGCAAGGGTGAACTGCATACTTTTAATTGTGTAACCCATTTGCATATTATTGAATTTTATGAATGAGAAATAAAAATACCCCTAAATATCACTCTGAGGTCAAACCAAGAGCTAAATCTTATGGCGTAGTAACACCCCGGTTTCCTGACTGTCCTTGCTACTCTAAACCACAACTGAAATGGTAAAATAATTTACTGATAAATATTAAATTTACTACTAAAGAGGACCCAGCACTCTTCAGTACAATATAAATGCTAGCTAATTGATTCCTCAAACTAACTCCAAAGAATACATGTTACTGTTTTGGCTTTTGCAAAGTTAAAATCTGAGACTCGTTCGAGTTACAACATTTGCTCAAGGTCCAAGGCTGTACTATAAGTAAGTAGAGAAAGGAGGTGACTGATGCCCAAGGCTACACTTTTTCCCTCCACCTACAAGGGCTCCCAAACAGTTTTCACATATTCTGTCTGTGAGCACAATGACTCCAGTTAGCAGGGCATGTGGGTGGAGAGGGACGAGAATACTCAGAGACCAGAAGGGTCTAAAATGCATGCTTTGTGGATGGGGTAGGTGCCGGGCTTGAAGTGCAGGATACATTGTCCATGTACTAAGTATTCATTTAGAACGTTTTTAAAGTTCAGATTATTTGATTTAAAAAAAACCTTTTCATTCATAAACCATTAAGACTTTAGTATGTCCACTTAAATAAACAACCCCCCCATTTTCTCCTATAAATCCCCCCAATTTTGTCCTGAATTTCTAAATCTGCCAGTTCATTTAACTTCTCTGAGGCAGCTATATCTTCCATACCATAGGGATCAGAGCACCTCATGTGTGGATCTAACAGGAGCTGGGAGATAAGTGCATCTTGGTTTATGTGAATAGAGTGCTCTACAAAAATTAATCCTACTGCTTACACTAATTACAGAAAAATAGCAAAAATAACAATCGGAGAGCGGTAGGGATACCAGAGAGGACTATAGTAGATTAACAAGATAAAATGTTTCATTTTGTTCTGTTTTGTTTGGGGAAGGAATTAGCTGGGGAATCTGACCAACATTTACAATATTCTTAGGAAAACTGGTCTCAAGTTTGCTTACAAAGAAAATGTTGACAAAACAGTCAACATAAAATCTTTATCCACTGAAGACTATTGGTATTGAATTCAGAAATTATCATCTTAAAAAAAAAAGAAAAAGAAATTATCATCTTGATGATACCTCATCCTTACCCCAAAAAGAAAAAAAAAAAAGCCTAGATAAAAACAATCCTACCTAAGTGTGGTGGTGTACCCCTGTAATCCCAAGATTTAGAAGGCAGAGGCAGGAGGATCTCTGTGAGTTCGAGGCCCACCTGCAGTACATAGTGAGACCCTGTCTCAAAAAAATTCCACCCCCCCAAAAACAAAAATCCTACAAAATTTGAAAACTACTGTAAACAAACTATCTTACTCGGTAGTATCCACCTATGTATATTTGATATTTCTGCTCAGAATCCTTTACTCAATTGTTCAGGCTTGGTTTCTTCTGGTAGCCAAGTAAAAAAGTTGTATTTTATTTTTGAATTCCATTTCCAGGTTTTTAAATAGTCACAGTATTTTACAAGTGGGTGGATGGGTTCTTGCGTAGATCTGAATGTGTGCTTCGGGCGAAGTCTACAAGAATCCACAGGCTTAGAAAGTGAATATGTTTGTACAGGAAGCTCAACAGAGAAACCATGAGAGAAAATGTGAAAACTTAATTTATGAGAGTCAAAACTTTGCCCTTTTCTTTCCCTCCTCACTCAAGTCCCTTTTACCCTTCACCCTCTCTTCCCTTGGTCCTTCTCCCTGTTCCTGGTGCCGTCCTGTGGTCATCAATAAAGGTAGCTACTTACCACAAAAAAGAACAAAAAATTTCCCTTTCCCGTGTTAGAAGATGTGCTCCTAGCAACTGTGAAGCATTTACTGGTTACTTATTAGGTAAAGGACCTGCTCTTGTTAACATTGCCTTATTTTGCAATTATATGATGCTTCCCCCCTCCCCCGCCCCATTTCTGTTATCTTTTATAGGCTTTCGGGAGTCTCCACTACAACTTTAGGTTGCCTTTATCCTATAAACAGTGTAGAGCTAGCAGAACAACAACAAAAATGATGAACTGATTGTTTACAAAGACTGTTTACAAGGACACACTGTTTTGAATACAGAGTGGTAAGGGCTCCCGCCCCTTGAGCAGTCATTGCTGTATCTCTGTGGTGGATGTGTTGAGCCAAGGTAGTAACTAAGAAAGCTGTTCATCATCAAGAGGGCAAAGTTAAATTGTTCCCTTAAACACCTTCAAGTTGCTGGAAAATCCAGAGACGAGAACCCTGCGGTGAAGAGAAAAAGGATGTTTCAGGAAAGCGAAATTTAAGATGTGTGCCCTCTGGTGTCCAAGGGCTGAAGGAGGTGGGGGATAATGAAATCACAGCTAATTTGCGAATGTGAACCAAACATGTTGAAAGAGTTTAATTTGCTGAGTAGGTGGGGGAGGGGGTAGCGAAGGAGAATGCGTTGTCTGAAGTGTTGACATAAAGATTTCTGTATTTGGGGTATCTTACGCGGAGGCTGAGAAACAGGACAGCAGTAACTTGCGAATCTTCAGAAATGTTCTAAACTAGAAGTGGTGCGTCCCGTGACCATTCATGTTTCCCTCTCAGGTGTCATATAATCATTAATAGAAGAAGTGATATTACCCTCACTCTGGAAAGGACAGAAGTTGTCATTATCAGCAAGGTCATGTTTATTTATTTATTTATTTTTTGTCTTTTTCTTTCTTTCTTTTTTTCTTTTTTTTTTTAGTTACTGGGAATCAAACTCAGGACCTCGTGCTTGCCAGGCAGGCACTTGTGCTGCTGAACTATATCCCCAGCCCCTATTTTTTGTCTTTCTGAGACAGGGTCTCGCTATGCAGTTCAGGCTGGCCTTCAGCTCACTTTGTAGCCCAGGCTGGTCTCGAACTCACAATGATCCTTCTGCCTCAGCCTCGCAAGTGCTGGGATTACAGGTGTGCGCCACCACGCCCAACCTGAGAAATGTCAATGGATGAAAAATAGACAGGATGTTGGACTGTGTTGGAATTCTTTTAATTTTTTTAACTTTTTTTTAAATTTTAAAGCTAAAAGAATGAAAACATCTTGACAAACACACATACACTTAGAAAATAACACAAAAACACTACAAGCAATACAGAATCTCAGACAAGGTGATAGGAACTTAACAATGGTTGTTGTATTACATAGTGATATCCTCAATTTGGATACTCAGATAAACAAATATAGACATGTAAGACTGATCAAACACTTAAATGTTAGTTGTTCGTTTCAATAGAGCAGTCAAAGTCAGTAGTACAACCGTGTTAGCTATCCTGTGTGTGTGTGTATATATATATATATATATATATATATATATATTTTTTTTTTTTTTTTTTT